>NC_064854.1:26216716-26304216 GCF_024139225.1 Suncus etruscus | reverse complement strand
TGACCTGAGTTTGACCTCCGGCATACCATATGTTCCCTAGAAACTGCCAGCAGTGATTCCTGAATGCAGAGCCAGTCAGGACTATCCCCTGAGCACAGCTGATCCCCAAACCAGCACCAAAACCAAAACCGAAGTGAAGTTTCAAGGCAGGATCACATGGAAAAAGGGCAACTATTTAAAGTGTTCGTGAGTCACCAGTGCCAACCCAGATCATGCCTTTTGGCCCTGGAATGACCTTACAGAGAATGTGGAATATTGATGTGGCTCCCTCCTGAAGATGTTGGTTGGCATCATGTCAGGGCAGGCCCATGAGCACATACCTGAAAGCAAAGACTATTTTTGTACCATAGGAAAATGCTGATAGAAACAAGGAAGAAAGGTCATTCGTGGAACTTGCTTACACAAAATTCAGGAGTTCTGTGGACTGATACCAGAGGTGCAGAATGAAGATGATTGAGTCCTGGGAACAAGCATTGACAGACTACTGCACCAAACAAATATGCCAGTGAAGGCAAGTAAAGTTAGGTACATCAGGGAACTAAAAAGGACAGGAGGAAAGTACCACATGATCGCCAAGAAGAACCAGATGCCAAGTAGATGGGCATAGCTGGGAAGGTTGGGCCGAGGTAGGTGCCCAAGAGACAATACAGCAGGGACAGTGCTGTCTTGTGTAGAGCTGACCCAGCTTAAATTGCCAGCATCCCATATAGTCCCCTCAAACCTACTAGTAGTGATCCCTAACTATAGAGCCAGGAGTAAGCCCTGAGCACCACTGGATATGACACCTCCTGCCCCTCCCCAATAAACCAAAAAAAAAAAGGGGGAGGGCGAGAGATAGCATGAAGATAGTGCGTTTGCCTTGCATACAGAAGGACAGTGGTTCGAATCCTGGCATCCCATATGGTCCCCCAGTCTGCCAGGAGCGACTTCTGAGTGTAGAGCCAGGGGTAACCACTGAGCACTGCCGGGTGTGACCCCCCAAAAAAACAAAACAAAACAAACAAACAAACAAAAAAAGAAATGGGCTAGAGTAGAATTTCCACCATGTTTATTTATTTATTTATTTTTTAAGTTAAGAACTTCAGGAGCAGTGGAGAGGATTCGGCAGAGGCAAGGCTTAAAATCAGCAGTGATAAGTTTTGGTTTAACTGCCATGCAACCTGGGTTTTTATTGTTGCTGTTGTTTGGTTTTGGGCCACACCTGGCAGTGCTCAGGGCTTTCTTCTTGGCTCTGCATTCAGGAACCACTCCTGACTGACTCAGGGGACCATATGGGATGCTGGGATCAAACCTGGGTCAACCGTGTGCAAGTCAAATGTCCTATCCAAATGTGCTATCTCTCTGGCCCACATTCTCGTTTTTTAAATTGAGTTATTCAAAGTGTGTTGACTTTGGGGCTGCCGCTAATGGTACTCAAGGGTTACTCCCATCTCTGTGCCTAGGGATCCCTCCTGGCATTGTGTGGGGGAACCGTATATGTTGCTGATGACTGATGGCATGTAAAGGTAACCTCTATACTCTGTCTTTCTCTCTCTTCCCCAGATGTAGGTTGCAGACTCACCTTTCCTGTCTCTCTTGAGGGGCCTGGTGGTCACACAGTAGCATCCCCATCTCTGGGCCTCTCAGTTCTCTATCAAATGTTCTGGTTGTGGTGGATACTAACAGCACCTCATTGGGTAGTTGTGAGGATTGAGTTATTTTGGATGTGTGAAATCCTGAAACTCTTCCTGCTTTATACTAAGCACTTGAAAAGGCTTAATAATTAGCACTGTTTGTAGCTTTTTATCAGGAGGTGCACTGTTTAGTAGGCTGGAAAAATTTTGCAACCTGAAATAGACCAGATGTAAATTTGCATTTAGCTTGACAGACAGTGGGGAAATTGAAAACACATTTTGGCTGGAGAAATAACTCAAAGGGTTGGAGTACAGGCTCACTGTGCAGGAACTTTGGATTCAATACCCAGCACCTTATGGTCCCCCCAAACTGTTTGAAATAGCCTCTAAGCATTGCCTGGTATAGATCAATCTAATCTACTCCCCACCCCAGATTTATTTTTAAATTTTGGCTGCCCCTGAGTGTTCAGAGCTTATTCTTGGCTATGTACTTAGGGATCATTCCTGAGGAAGTCAGTGGGCCATATGGGGCACCAGGGATAGAACCTGGGTTGACTACTTGCAAGGTCAGCACCTTACCCACAGTACTAGCTTTCTGTCCTTCTACATAAGTGAATCAATTTTTTTGTTGTTCCAGAAATTGAATCCAGGATCCCTTTTTTTAGGGGGGGGCACACTTGGTGACACTCAGGGGCTACTCCTGGCTATGCACTCAGAAATCACTCCTGGCTTGGGGGACAGTATGGGATGCCGGATTGAACCGAGGTTTGTCCTTGGTCAGCCACATGCAAGGCAAGCACTGTATTGCTGCACTACTGTTCTGGCCCTGAACCCAGGATCCTTATATGAAAAGTATGTGCTTCATCAGAGAACCCAATCCCCAGCCCATCCGTTCTTTTGAAAATAAAAAAAGCAGATAATAACACGAGACCTACAAAACAAAATGCAGTCTAAATGTTTGGCATAGTCTTTAAATTTTTTTCTTAAATTTAACCCATTGTGATTTACAAAGTTATTCATAATTAGGTTTAGGCATACAATATTTCAGGACCAATCCCACCATCAGTATCAACCTCCCTCTATCAATGTTCCCAGAATCCATCCCATGTCACCACCCCCTGCCCTGGTCTGCCTTTACAACAGACACTATTAAATTTGGGTTGTTAAAGTTCAGGTCTCATGATTTCATTGTTGTTGACTGTGGCTTGAATATTTAGCTCTGACAGAGCCCTTTTTGATACAATTTCAACCATAGACATAGCCCAAACCACTAACCTCACTAGCTTCCCTGCCTCTGAGATGATTGGCACTTTGGCAAGGTGACATGATTGATTCTATGTGAAACACCTGTCACGGAAATGCCCACATGCTAATCTCAGATAGGTGAGGAGAAAATCAACCCAGACAGGAACAACTTCTCTCTAAGCAAATAAATAAAAATGATCTGGCGTTGCATTCAGAGCTCGTGGCCTTGAACCTTTCTCTACCATAAAGGGCACCTAGGTCATACAGTATAAAATGAAAAAACAAAACAAAACAAAAGACATACTTCATTTCATTCTCTCCTGTGTCTGGGAGACTTAACTGATGACTTATATTTCAGGAGGCATGAATGATTTCCACCTTTAGATGAGGTTGGGCGATTGTAAATCAAGAACTAATGCATAGGGATGCGGAGAGATAGCTCAGCGGTAGGGTGTTTGCCTTGCATGCGGCCAACACAGAACAGACCCTGGTTTGATTCCTGCTATCCCAAATGGTGCCCTGAGCATGCCAGGAGTGATTTCTGAGCACAGAGCCAGGAGTAACCCCTTAGAACTGCTGGGTGTGACCCAAAATCCAAAAATGCCGCCCCCCCCAAAAAAAAAGAAAAAAAAGAAAAAAGGAAAAGAAAAATAGCTAATGAAGTGAAAGACTTTTTCTACCTGGCCTCAGCCTTCATGCTTAATTACATGTGAGAACAAAGTACATATGTGTGTATATACATGCACACACATGTTCTGATAAGTAGCAACCTGTCAGAATTTTATTAAACCCCAAGTGTTTTTATTTGTTGGTCTGCTAACTTGTCGATTTGTTGATGCTAATCTCTGGGTTACTAACATGGCTCTATGGTCTCATTTTGAAGGGTAATAGTTGTGCTCAGAAAACACTTGTCTGCTGGTTGCTCTGACCTTGGGATGTGATTGTATGTGTCCTGACCATGGTTTGAGCTAGCCTTCCTTCCTTCCTTCCTTCCTTCCTTCCTTCCTTCCTTCCTTCCTTCCTTCCTTCCTTCCTTCCTTCCTTCCTTCCTTCCTTCCTTCCTTCCTTCCTCCCTCCCTCCCTCCCTCCCTCCCTCCCTCCCTCCCTTCCTTCCTTCCTTCCTTCCTTCCTTCCTTCCTTCCTTCCTTCCTTCCTTCCTTCCTTCCTTCCTTCCTTCCTTCCTTCCTTCCTTCCTTCCTTCCTTCCTTCCTTCCTTCCTTCCTCTCCCCTTTCCTTTTTTCCTTTATGGACTATACCTAATGGTGTTCAGGGGTTCCCCTGACTCTGCACCCAGGAATTACTCCTGGTGGTGTTCAGAGAATCTTATGGGTTGCTGAGGGTCAAACCTGGGCTAGTCCCATGCAATGCAAACACCCTGCTCTAGGTCCTTTTTTTCTTTTTTTTTGAGAAATAGGGGAAGGGTTGCATTATATCAGACAGTGCTCAGGGCTAACTCCTAGACTATGTTCAGGTATTACATTGGGCAGGACTTGAGGGATCATAGAGACTGCTGGAGATCAAACCTGGCTCTAGGGTACATGCCAGGCAAGCACCTTACTCATTGTACAATGCCTCCAGCCACCCTCTTGCTTTCTTTACAGCAAATATCTAAAGCAAACAACACATTTTACTGTTTTTCCAGCATTCTGTTTACCCCTCTGGAATCTGAGTTACACAAAGGCAGTTATTTCTTTTTTTTTTCTTTTAAATTAGTATCTTTATTTAACCACCTTGATTACAAACATGATTATGGTTGGGTTTCAGTCATGTAAAGAACACCCCCCTTCACCAGTGCAACATTCCCATCACCAATGTCCCAAATCTCCCTCCTCCCCACCCCAACCTGTACTCTAGACAGGTTTTTTACTTTCCTCATTCATTCACATTGTTAGGATAGTTCTCAATGTAGTTATTTCTCCAATTGCACTCAGCATTCTTTGTGGTGAGATTCATGTCTTGAGGTGGAACTTCTAGCCCTCCTCTCATTTGTAAGGCAGTTATTTCTGTCTTTCTTTCTCATCACTGTGTCTCCCTGGCCAAGAAGTACCTGCTGCAGTTTTTCATAAAAAACTAACAGGAACAGAACCAAACCATTAAGGCGCAGAGAGCAAGTGCAGGGACTAAAGCATAGGCCATGCAGGTAGCTGTCCCTTGTTAGTCTCTAACTATGCACTGTCTCCCAGCATCTCTAGGTGCAGCCCTAGCGTTCCCAAACACTGCTTGGTTTGGTCCCAAAGGTCCTGGGCAGGCTGTGCTGACCTGAGTGGATAATCGGCAGGGTCTGAACAGCACCACACCCCTGGCCTTCACTCTGAAAGACCATGAATAGTGGGGGGGGGGGGTAATCCCTATGATTTGAGCACTGCCCTGAAACAATAACAAATTCCAAGCCAAAGAGGACTTGTCTCCACGACCTTGGACCTCCAGCACTGTATCTTGGTGAACCAATATAATATCCTTTGTTCATGGATTCAACTTCATTTGGACAGAAAATGTAAAAGCAGAAATGTTTGTGTCTTATTACACTGACCGATTAAATGATGTGGAACAGCGTGTTGAGAGCAGAGAATTTAGTTGGCTTGGTGGTTGTGATTTGACTCTCGGTGACTGATTCCTAGGTTGCAGGTAGTCTTGAGTCGAACATTCAAATAAATGCACTTGGATTTGACTCACTCAGAACCGAAGGGAATAGGAGGGACCATTGCCATTCCTGAGGGAGAGTGAGGATAATGACAGTTCTGAAAACACGGGCCCCTACACAGTAAACAATGTTTATAAGCCATGTCAAAAAGCTCAGAAACACAGCATAGGAAGGAAACTATTCTTTTCATCCCTCTTATTAACTATTATTATTTTATTTTGCCATATCAGCCAGTTTTCAGGACTTGCTCCTGGCTCTGTGCTCAGGGATCATTCCTGGGGTTTCTCAGGGGACCCTGTGCAATGTTGGGAATCAGACTCAGCTCATTTCCCTGTAGGGCAAGTGCCTTATTCCTATACTATCTCTTCGGCCCCTTTCCTCCCTTTTTACATTGAGCAGTTACTGTATCCTAGGCATGCTCAGCCTTTTCTCTTGACCAAATGCTAAGCTAACCCTTCTTGATAAGGAAATCAAAGTTTAGAGAATAAAAGACTTGCCGTAGGTTACAGGCATGCCTGGATCTAGCCCTGAACCCACATTTCTTTCTCTCTCCCTACAACTGCCTCCCATGGGGCAAACGGTAAGAGTGAGGATCTCAGAAATGTATCTGAATTTTTTTTAATGGACTCTCAAAATTGCCATTTAAAATGAAATGGAATGGAATGTTTGCATCCAGAGACGCCACAGCAGGGATCTCTAACCCAAGAGATGGAATTAGCTGATGAACCATGAACTGGAGAAAGAGAAGTCAATTCATTTTGCAAAAATGGCGCCCACTGTGCTCACAGGGCTGCTCCGCAGATAGTGCACTAGGCAGCAGTTTCAATGGGAAAAAGAAGGCTTCGACTCTAACTAGTTCCTCAGATCACCGCAAATGGTGACTTTTTTTGCACCTACCAGCTCAGGGCTGATGTACAATATCCCTATTTTGCACATGAATGTGGGGGAGACACTCCAGGTCATGGGCAGGTGCTGTAAAGAGGTGAGTAATAAATCAGTTTCTTAACCCTCTGATGGAGTCCTCCACACTCAAACAGACTAACCAGAAAACAGCTGGAATACTATTTCCGGAAGGACCTCGCTTACCCTCCAGGAACTCTGGGAGCTGAGACATGTGCTTAGCTGTTGTCAGAAGTAACTTCTTGAAAATTCTGTGAGTCATGTTATGAATTCATTTATTGGAAACACGATTCTAGATGAGTGACATTAAAGTCTTTTCTATGGGATTGTGGCAGTTGGGAGAGTGGGAGGATGCTGTGATGACCCAAATTTCCAAATCAGAAAGGCACAAAGCTATTAGAGTCTTTGCTTTCTGCATGGGGATGATGGAGAGCTCAGCTTCATGGGCTGCTGTCTGCGCAGGAAGCTTCTAGAGTTTGTGTCTATCTCCAGTACAGGGAGTGCAACGAGAAGGGTTTCCCGAGGCCAAGTTACTCTGCATCATGCATGTAAAAATACTGACTGAAGATATATTTTAGAAACTATACTTATGAAAGCTGGAAGAGGATTCAGATTGGGTGTGTGGTGGTTGCATTTTATTATAAACTTATTTTTGGTCTGGGGGTGTGGTGGTAGAGCACATCTGGTATGTGAGAGGTTCTGGGATCTGTCTCCATGTCAACATGCTTCCTCCCACTCAGGAAAGTTGGATGTAGCCCTGGTGACCCCCAATAACCCCAGGATTGACCTCTACAACAAAAATTAAAAATAAAAGTTTCAGGGGCCAGAGAGATAGCATGGAGGTAGGGCATTTACCTTGCATGCAGAAGGATGGTGGTTCAAATCCCAGCATCCCATGTGGTCCCTAGAGCCTGCCAGGAGTGATTTCTGAGCATAGAGCCAGGAGTAACCCCTGAGTGCTGCCGGGTGTGACCCCCCCGCAAAAAATGTTTCATTAGCTATTGAAAAGGGATGAACAATGATTTAGCTTTCAGTTCTAATTTTATTTATTTGGGGAGGTGTTTTTGGGCCTGTCAGATCTGACTCCTGGCTCTGTGTGCAAGGATATAGAACCTGGGTTGGTTGTTTGCAAGTCAAAGGTCCTATTTGCTGTACTGTTGTGATGGCCCCGCGATTCTGATTTTCAAGTCTTCCAACTCTGACATCGTCTATAGAGTACAACTTCCCCAAGGGAAGAAGTGTCTGCTATCCAGTAAGATGGCCTGGTTGACTTTAGCCTAGTCAAAGAAACATCTGGAAGGAACTTGGTGTTATGTTTGATGTCTAGTAAATAGAATAAAACAAACCACTTCCTCCCATGGAATAGTCTCTCATTCTCTGCATTTCTTAGTCTGGTGCCAAATTAGAACATTCTAAAATCACCTTGAATAAGCATAAATACCTAGTTTAATTCTCAGTGCTTCTACTATCATATCAGCATCAGCATTGCCCCATATGAGCTCCAACATCTGCCTCATGAGCTCCAGCATCTGCCCCATATGAACTCTTTTTCACAGGTCCCAGCCAAGCTCGTGCTTTTAAATAACCTATCATGATAATTGAGCATAAACAGTCTTGTTTATGTTTGTCTTGACAAAGTAAAATATACTTAGGAAAAATTAGAGCTTATTCCTCTGATCTGGTAGAGATTTAGAGCCAGTGAGTGTGGAAGGCCAGACACCTTCAGGAGGAATATTCTCCTGTCTGGAGACCACCAGTGACGATCACAAGGACAGTCAGCATCTGTACCACATAACAAATGTTCGTCTTCAATTAAAAATTGCCACAGGGCACTAAAATAAATATATAAATAGGGAAGGTCTGATGCTAAAAGTTTACATGTGGTGCCAGGGATTTGAATCAGTGTTGGCCATATAAAGGCAAGTGCCTTACTGTCTCTTCTTCCTTAAAATCTTTGACTTAACGGAGGGCATAGTTTCACACTTCTTCATAGGGTATATGTTAACATATATCCTAGGAACATAAAAATACAATTCAAAAATTCTTTCCTCACACCTATATTCATTGCAGCACTATTTACAATAATAAGACTTTGGAAACAACCAAGATGCCCTTCAACAGATGAATGGCTAAAGAAACTGGTACATATACACAATGGAATATTATGCAGCTGTCAGGAGAGGTGATGTCATAAAATCTTCCTATACATGGATGCATATGGAATATATTATTATGCTGAGTGAAAGTTGGAGGGAGAGAGATAGATGCAGAATAGTCTCACTCATCTATGGGTTTTTAAGAAAAATGAAAGACATTTTTGCAATAATTCTCAGAGACAAAAGAGAGGAGGACTGGAAGGTCCAGCTCACCATATGAAGCTCACCACAAAGAGTGGAGAGTGCAGTTAGAGAAATAACTGCATTGACAACTATCATAACAATGTGAATGAATGAGGGAAGTAGAAAGCCTGTCTCAAATACAGGCAGGAGCATGGAGAGGAGGGAGATTTGGAACACTGGTGATGGGAATGTTGCACTGGTGAAGATGGGTGTACTTTATATGACTGAAACCCAACTACAATCATATTTGTGATCAAGCTGTTTAAATAAAGATATTAAAAAAACATACCACAACTGTTTAAAGTACCTACATCTTTCTCTCCAGCCTGCTGGACTTACTCCTTCTGTAGATCCCTTTTTCTGCACCTCTGCTAGTCTGAGCTCTGCAGGGTGGGCTCACGAGTTTAAGTCCCTCTCTTGGGTTGTGTCTGTTCCTTCACTTTGCTTCTCAGTATCCCACCCATTGGATTGAGCTATTGGATTTCTCTTGGTGTGAGATAATGCTCCCACATCATCCTTTGGCATGTGCTGATCTGACTTTCCAAATTGGGTGATGGGAGACAAGTGAAAGCATCCAATCTTTGTCTTTCTCCTTCCAATTTATCTCACCGAAAAGGCCCCACCCACTTCCACCTGTGTCTTTCCTAAAGACCAGTCTCCATATTTGCTTATTGCTGAGTGTAGGACCATATCTATCTGCTTATTGATCTTAGGTTGTTTGCAGAGCTGGCAATTGTAATATTCTGCCTTGAACCCAGGGTATGGCATATCTTTTTTAATGAATGCATTCTTGTTTTTCCCATAGGTATCTAGGAGTGAAATCATTACTGGCTCACACAGTCGACCCATTTTTAATAATCAGAGAGAACACTGTACTGCTTTCCATAGAAAACTCTGGGCCATCTTTGTTTTCCATAGTCTGGGCCAACTTGCACTTCACTAGGATGCAAGTTGAAAAAGGGTACCTTTGGGGCCGGGCGGTGGCGCTAAAGGTAAGGTGCCTGCCTTGCCTGCGCTAGCCTCGGACTGACCGCGGTTCGATCCCCCGGCGTCCCATATGGTCCCCCAAGCCAGGAGCGACTTCTGAGCGCATAGCCAGGAGTAACCCCTGAGCGTCACCGGGTGTGGCCCAAAAACCAAAAAAAAAAAAAAAAGGGTACCTTTTCTTCTGCACCCATAAACAGTGAATACTTTTGACCTCTTTGATGTAGGCTTTTCTCTCTGGGGTGGGATAGTATTTCAATGTCATTTGTACTGGAATTTCCCTGAGAATCAGTAGTTACCTGTTGTCATACACTTGTAAAAATCACTTTTTCTGAGTTAATTAGCACAAGTACTGTTAATTATGTCAATCCTGACCCTCAGGGGATTTATGTTAAACTCTGGCTAATCAAAGTGGCAGGGAAAGCAGCAGAGAGCTAAAAGCCTGGTTGGCTAAGTAAGATCCAAGAGGCTACTCGACTTGCCTGGCATTTTCTCCTGTGACTCTGTCTGGTTTCTTGTGTGCTGCTCCTTGCTGCTGATCTGTCTATTCTAGAGTTGGTATGAACATGGTGAATACCACAAACTGCAGGCGGCAGCCGTCAACCCCTGGGAAATCAGCCAACCAGCAAAACCCAGAATTACTCTTACAGTTACCCCCACATACTTATTAACTATCTATATCTTTTTTTTTTTAATATCTGTTTAGCTTTTCTTTTTTTTTTTTTTTTTTTTGGTTTTTGGTTTTTGGGTCACACCCGGCGGTGCTCAGGGGTTACTCCTGGCTGTCTGCTCAGAAATAGCTCCTGGCAGGCATGGGGATCATATGGGACACTGGGATTTGAACCAACCACCTTTGGTCCTGGATCAGCTGCTTGCAAGGCAAACGCCGCTGTGCTATCTCTCCAGGCCCTTAGCTTTTCTTTCTAGTTTTTTGTTTGTTTTGGTTCTGGGGCCACACCCAGTGATGCTCAGGGATGACTCCTAGCTCTGAACTCAGGGATCATAGCTGGGGATAAAATCTGGGTTGACTGTGCACAAGGCATGGTGGTCTTGTTTTTTTTGTGGTTTTTTTTTTTTAGTGTTTCTTTTGTACATTGGATGTTGGTCCTTTGTCACATGTACTGTGTGTGGATAGCTCTCCTGATTGGTCAATTTATCTCCCACTCAGGATGTCTTTTTGTTTTAATGATAGTTTCTAAAATGGTTCAGAATCTTTTGAGTATGATGAAACACCATTTGCTTATGTAATGGCTTTGCTTCCCTTGCTATTGGATCAAAGTTCTACTGGGTTTTTCCTGTTTTCTTTTTGTTGTTATTACTACTAATATTTTTGAGGTTTGGGCCACACCCAAGCAGTGCTCAGGGGGTATTCTTGGCTCTCACTCAGGGATTATTTCTGGCAGACCATGGGTATGATATATGGTTCCTGGAATTGAACTCTGATCAAATGTGTGCAGGTGTTATTTTTGTTTCATTGTTTGGTCTCCCCAGTTGTACTGGAAGTCACAAAGGCCACCCCTAGTAATGCCCAGGGAACTGTGAGGAGATTGACCCCAGGGTTCTGTGACTGAGAAACCTGTACTTCAGCCCTTTGATCTCTTTCCTGGACCTACTTAGTTTTCTTCAATGTGTTTTATGGTTTTAGGTTTAACACCCAACCTTTCATTCCATTTTGAGCAATTGGATTTCTCATGGTGTGAGATAATATTCTCATTTCATCCTTTCGCATGTTCTGATCTGGCTTTCCAAACTGGGTGAAATCTTAAATATGAAATCCCTGGAGGGGGATAATATTTTAAGAAAATAGTAGTGATTGACAGAGGCAGGGATGTTAGGTTTGGCAGCAATTAGGTATTAGTAGCAAAAATATTTTTGTAATGCTTTTAACTGATAGCAGCAGTAGCACCCCTAGAACAAACTATAGATTTCTTGGGAGAAAACAAGATTCGAAGAGTAAAAATAGAACAGCAAAATCTGTAATTGGAATGACTTATTCTCTGGGATTTAGCAACAGTAGGCGTGCAACATAAACATGGTTTCAAATCTGTGACCTTCTCCAAAGCATGTCTTCATGTTGGATACATCACAATTTGAAAAGAAAAATTTCAAAATAAGGTTATATATGAATTCTCCCTAATCTGTAGCTGTTTCAAGATCTCATTGAATGCCTCAAGCCAGGGGTAGCAGCCAACTCTATACTCACTTGGCTTTTCCAAAGATATATATCAGAAACCTGCAGGCAGATACTATTTTCCAATAGCAAACTTTTGGAAAAATGCTCATGAATTGACATCTTTGGGTTGCTGACTCCATGACCTCAGACCATGCACTCAGTTGCTCAAAACCTTTGAGGCTTCTCCATAGAATGGATTGAGAATGGTAGTGAATAGGTTTGTTGAGGAATCCTGTGTGATCCCTTCTGCCATGAAGATTTTCTAGCTGTTAATAGCTCTGGTTGCCAAGTTTTCTTTCCCTGTTATTTTGCTGTGGCCCAAAGAAGGCATCTATATGTTTGGGGGACTCTTCCTGCAACGCAATAAATGCTCATGGGTTGAGATGAAAAGATCAATTGAAACTGGTGTGTGTGTGTGTGTGTGTGTGTGTGTGTGAGAGAGAGAGAGAGAGAGAGAGATAGAGAGAGAGAGAGAGAGAGAGAGAGAGAGAGAGAGAGAGAGAGAGAGATTAGGCTCAATGTTAACAGCTCTAAATGTAGCAACAATTCTATAGAGTGGGTGTTAGTCAACCTAGTCATTCTATGGGAGAACAAAGTTGAGTGCTACTGTGTCGCTAAGTATGGAGCTCACAGGAAGAGCCCAGAGCTAGATCCCCAGGAGTGGCCTGGTCTCCAGGCATTTTTCTAATAGCAGAGTCTGGGTTTGAGGGGCTTCTGGTTGTTGGAAGTTAGTTTCTGTTTGGAACCTGCTCACCTGTTGGCAATGGCAGCCAGAATTCTTCCCTTAAATAAATAAACAGCCACTGTTCCTCCCTCAGATCAGATGGCGTTTCCCTGGTGAGAGGCAGTTTGTTTGCACCCAGGCCTAGACTCTGGAGATCAAATGGAGATATGTCCTTCACACACTTGCGCTGTTTGAGCTGTGTGCATGGATGTTCCCTTCTGGTAGTTTACTAGATTGGCATCTCCATCTGGGAAGCTTCTGGAACTTTCCACTGTAGGACCTCTCAAAAACACAGGACTGTATCACTTCTACCTGGTACTTAGAATAACTGGAAGAGTGAATGCCATGGTTTAAAAGACAGATGTCTGGATTCATCTTAGATTCCCAGTGTTTAGGGAAAAGAAGGAAAGAAATAGAGTGGAGAGAAGGGGGAGAAAGACAGGTGAGAAATAAAGGGGGGCAGGGGTGAAGGGAATTCAAGTGCATTTTGGTGTTAAGGAATTTTATCAAACCACAGAGTAGACAACACTGAAACCATCAGATCCAAACTTTAACAACAGGATTTATAAAGCTGCCTGTCAGGGCCCGAGTGATAGCACAGTGGGGAAGGCACTTGCCTTGCACCCTGTTGACTCAGGTTCAATCCCCAGCATCTTCTATGGTCTCTAGAGCCTGCCAGGAGTGATTTCTGAGTGCAGAGCTAGAAGGTACCCCTGTGCACAGCCGGGTGTGCCCATTCACCTGAAAAAGTGCCAGTCAAATGGCAGGTTGAATTGGTAGAGAGGATGTACTGGAGGGAACTTGAGACCACTGATGGAGGGAGGTTGACACTGGTGGTGGGATTGGCTGGAACATTGTATGCCTGAAACTCAACTATAACTTTGTAAATTATGGTGTTTTACTTAAAAAAAAAAGGCATTTTGGGGCTGGAATAATAGCACAGTGGGGAGGTACTTGCCTCTAACTCTGCTGATCCAGTTTTGATCCCCAGCATCCCATATGGTCTCCCAAGTCTGCTGGAGTAAGTTCTGAGTGCAGAGCTGAAAATGACCTGATGGGCATGAATCCCCTCTAGAAAAGCTTTTATATAGACTTCACCCATTTTGGTGGCCAGCTCATCAGGGTTTCTGCTTTCCTGTTGGTGTTGGGTATGCAGTGTGTACATTGCAGGAGCATCTAGGAGCTGTTGGAAGTGGGTTTCCAGGGGAGCTAATGGAAGCTTGATCAGGACCTTCAGGGCAGGAGCTCTTCCTGGGACGTTGAGTTTCTAGGGTTTCTAGTTGTTACTAAAATGACTCCATTTATGGGGCTGGAGCAGTAGCACAGAGGTAGGGCATTTGTCTTGCACATGACTGACCTTGGACAGGACTGCAGTTCAATTCTCCCATATGTTCCCCCAAGCCAGGAGCAATTTCTGAGCGCATAGCCAGGAGTATCCCCTGAGTGTCACTGGGTGTGGCCCAAAAACTAAAAAAAAAGTTAATTTCTGGGGCCAGAGTGTTAGCACAGCAGGTAGGGCATTTGCCTTGCATGCAGCCTACCCAAGTTCGATCCTGGTACCCTATATTTACTAAATTAGCAAGGTTGTTTCCACCATAGTTGGTTCAAGTCATGGAATATTTCTCTTCTAATTTGATTTCCTAGAAGTTCGAAGAGTGGGAGTAGCTCCAGTATCTTTGGGATCTGGTTAAGGGGAAACAGGGCTGGAAAGATAGTAAGTAAAGCGAGGTGGGTGCTTGCTTTGCCTGTGTCTGGCTAGGGTTGGATTCCTTACTAGCAGAAGTGACCCCAGAGTGCGAAGAGTAAGTCCTAAGCAAGTTTGGTGTGTCTCAAAACCAAAAAGTGAATAAATAAATAAAAAATGGGGGACACTGGGGAGACATTTAAGTGATGATTAGTAAGACATGTGCATAAAGTCCAAAGTCAAACTTGAGACAAACTTGCTGGCTGTGAAGTGTGGGAGAAATTTCTGAAGATGCTTGGTGCACTCAGCCACTGGCTGGAGGCACATTGGACAGGTTGTATGTGTGGAAGGAAGCTTTCAGCCTATACAGGTTTGTGATTAGTGGAAGAGTTGTGGTCACCAACACCGTACAGAGAATCCTGAAGTACTACCAGGAATGTTTGGGGCTGGTCCCCAAACAAAATAACTAAGGCCAAAAAAAAGATTTGTGGTTAGTTGTATCTACTGTTTCTCATTCTAAATAAATGTTTGTTTTTGTGTGACATTTTTGCATTCATTATGGTTTTGGGGCCATGCCCAGCAATTCTCAGGGGTTACTCCTGGCTCTGTGCTCAGAAATCACTCTTGGCAGCTTGGGAGACTATATAGGATCCTAGTGATTGACCCCGGATTCATCCTGGGTCAGCTGTGAGCCAGGCAAACGCCCTACCACTGTGCTATCACTTCAGCCTTTGCGTTCATCATTTTATAGTCTGCCAAGCAAACCAAAAATTTCCCAAGCCCCTCCTCAAATTATGCATACTTTCCATTCCCTAAAAACTTTGTTCCACTCTTTAACCATGGTCGAAATTCTTTCTCAGAGGCAATTGTTCCAGAAAGACTCCCAACTTGGATCTCATGAACACCAGGAAATGTGTCAGGGACAGTTCAGATTCGAGAAATATTTTTCACTCCCTTTTCTTCCAGGGTTCATGCTGCAAGACAAATGTTGTCCACCAGGGTGGCCTGATGGGCAGACGTTGTATGCATTTGACCACATTCTGTGTCAGGTAGGAACAGGGCCACCAAAATGTCATTTCAATTATTGACATCAGATCTACTTCAAGTTCTGGGCTTAGGGCTTTTGACCAAGTGGCAAGTGATGCAGGTGTCAGGATGGGGGCTTATATATGGGGGGAAGAAGTGTGTGTATGTGTGTGTGTGTGTGTGTGTGTGTGTGTGTGTGTGTGTGTGTGTGTGTGTGTGTGTGTGTAAAAGAGAGAAACAGAGAGAGGGAGCAAGCAAGTGAGAGTCATGTTCATTGGGTCTTACTGCCGGTGGAAAGTGCAGTGTGGGGAGGAGATGGCAGGGTTTCTCCTTTAATTTCTTTTCTTTTTTCTTTTTTGAAAGCACAGGATGTTCGCTTCAAAGCACATTATGCTAAAGGTCAACCTAAAAATACCAACAATGAATGGGTAATTCAGGAAGGTGGGATTAGAAGTAATTTTTCTTTTCTTTAAACATGAATTACAGAAGAACTATTAGAAAGTATAACATCGAAAGAGAAGAATTTGTAGATTTTTCTCCCATTTGGCAATGTGTGTGTGTGTGTGTGTGTGTGCGCGCGCGCGTGTGCGTGCGTGTGTGCATGTGTATGTAAAAGAAAGACATTTATTTCGTTTTTTTTTTTTGGGGGGGGGCCACACCTGACAGAGCTCAGGTGGCAATGATTGGGAGACCATATGGGATGCCCAGGATCAAATCTGGCTTAACCATGAGCGAAGCAAGTACCTTACCTGTTAAACTAATCTTTCCAGCCCAAGAAAGGTATTTTATTGGCAAGATCACTTCCTTTCCTTTCTTCCTTTTTTTCTCCTTCCTCACCCCAGTCCTTTCTTTTTCTCTACAATAAATGTGTGAAGGTTTCCTAGTATCTTTACTGTTTGGGAACTTCAGCAATTTATTTCATATCATTTAAAACAAAAGGCAAAAACACTTCCTTTCCTTTCTTCCTTTTTTTCTCCTTCCTCACCCCAGTCCTTTCTTTTTCTCTACAATAAATGTGTGAAGGTTTCCTAGTATCTTTACTGTTTGGGAACTTCAGCAATTTATTTCATATCATTTAAAACAAAAGGCAAAAACACTGAAGGTTTTTTTTTTTTTTAAATTAATTTCCCAATTTAGGCACTGTGATGTATAAAGCTATTCATTGTCGAGTTTCAAATAAACAATTTCTCAACACAAATCTGGTCACCATTGTTAACTTCCCTCTACCATAACCTCCCTTTTATTCTCCCAGTCCCCAGAGATCCAAGTATTGATGGATTGCAAGGTCTGAAGTTTTAATTTGGATAAAGGAGATGAAGACAGGGAACTGTTCTCTGTAATTTTTACTTCTTGTGTGCGACTGGGGGGTGTTCAGAAGTGAATTACCAATTAGTTGTTGAGAACTGGGGAACACTGAAGCAGAAATGAGGATCTAATTATCTGTCCTACTATTGTCATTCAGGACATCAGAGTGCTGACACTTATATTCCTCCTGTGAGAATTCCCTTACTAGGCTGGTACTGGAAGAAGGCTTCAGAGGAGGTGGTGCTGTGGTTGCCTTTCAGGACAAGTGTTTCCTTTCTGGCATCAAGGATGAAGGCTTTGACCTGGGCTTGAACTTCTTCCTCAAGCAGAACCTGGATGCTTGCCTGATGCGCAGGGTACCAGTTTCACTCATTTTTTTTTTTTTTTTTTTTGGAGACAAACACTTTTAGAGAAATGCAAAGATTCCTGGAAAGTAGAAACTCCACATATAGCCTGTGAAAGGCTATATTGTTTTCAAGGCATTTCTGGATTTGCCTCTGCTCTTCTTTTGCCCCAGGCCTTCCTCTAGGACATTCTCACTGGGACCCACTAAGTGCCTTGTTAATATTCCCCGGTGCCTGTTAGCCTTATTGGTTTTCTGTTGGGCTGTGATGCATCAGGCAGGCATTAGATACTCTGGTTTTCCCACACATTTCATTGAAATGGTCCTGTGGGTGGAGAAAAGTATTTCCTCAGAGTCCTCATTTCCATCACCTTTTCTTTTCTTTTTTCTTTTCTTTTTTTTTTTTTTTTTGGTTTTTGGGCCACCGGCGGTGCTCAGGGGTTACTCCTGGCTGTCTGCTCAGAAATAGCTACTGGCAGGCACGGGGTACCATATGGGACACCGGGATTCGAACCAACCACCTTTGGTCCTGCATCGGCTGCTTGCAAGGCAAACACCGCTGTGCTATCTCTTCGGGCCCTCCATCACCTTTTCCTTCCCCCATCCAGTACCAACTGCCACAGTGATTAGTCCCCTTTCTCCAGGCTCTTTATCATAGTCCAGACATTCTAGTCTGCTAGCCCCACTTCCTCCTCCCTCCCTCCCTCCCTCCCTCCCTCCCTCCCTCCCTCCCTCCCTCCCTCCCTCCCTTCCTTCCTTCCTTCCTTCCTTCCTTCCTTCCTTCCTTCCTTCCTTCCTTCCTTCCTTCCTTCCTTCCTTCCTTCCTTCCTTCCTTCCTTCCTTCCTCCCTCCCTCCCTCCCTCCCTCCCTCCCTTCCTTCCTTCCTTCCTTCCTTCCTTCCTCCCTCCCTCCCTCCCTCCCTCCCTCCCTCCCTCCCTCCCTTCCTTCCTTCCTTCCTTCCTTCCTTCCTTCCTTCCTTCCTTCCTTCCTTCCTCCCTCCCTCCCTTCTTTCCTTCCTCCCTCCTTCCATCCCTCCCTCCTTCCCTCCCTCCCTCCCTCCTTCCCTCCCTCCCTCCCTTCCTCCCTCCCTCCCTCCCTTCCTTCCTTCCTTCCTTCCTTCCTTCCTTCCTTCCTTCCTTCCTTCCTTCCTTCCTTCCTTCCTCCCTCCCTCCCTCCCTTCTTTCCTTCCTTCCTCCCTCCTTCCCTCCTTCCCTCCCTCCCTCCCTCCTTCCCTCCTTCCCTCCCTCCCTCCCTCCCTCCCTCCCTTCCTCCCTCCCTCCCTCCCTCCTTTCCTCCCTCCCTTCCTCCCTTCCTTCCTTACTCCCTCCCCTCTTCCTCCCTCCCTCCCTCCCTTCCTTCCTCCCTCCCTCTCTTCCTCCCTCCCTCCCTTCCCCCCTCCCTCCCTTCCTCCCTCCCTCCCTCTCTTCCTCACTCCCTCCCTTCCCTTCCTTTCCTTCCTTTCCTTCCTTTCCTTCCTTCCTTCCTTCCTTCCTTCCTTCCTTCCTTCCTTCCTTCCTTCCTTCCTTCCTTCCTTCCTTCCTTCCTTCCTTCCTTCCTTCCTCCCTCCCTCCTCTCTTCCTCCCTCCCTCCCTTCTGTCCCTCCCTTCTCTTCCTTCCTTCCTTCCCTCCCTTCCCTTCCTTTCTTCCCTCCCTTCCCTCCCTTCCCTCCCTCCCTCCCTCCTTCCTTCCTTCCTCCCTTCCTCCCTTCCTCCCTTCCTTCCTTCCTTCCTTCCTTCCTTCCTTCCTTCCTTCCTTCCTTCCTTCCTTCCTTCCTTCCTCCCTTCCTTCCTCCCTTCCTCCCTTCCTCCCTTCCTTCCTTCCTGGGCCCGGAGATATAGCACAGCGGTGTTTGCCTTGAAAGCAGCCAATGCAGGACCAAAGGTGGTTGGTTCAAATCCCGGTGTCCCATATGGTCCCTCGTGCCTGCCAGGAGCTATTTCTGAGCAGACAGCCAGGAGTAACCCCTGAGCAACGCCGGGTGTGGCCCCAAAACCAAAAAAAAAAGTGAAAAAACTTCATCCCTCCCTCCCTCCCTCCCTCCCTCCCTCCCTCCCTCCCTCCCTCCCTCCCTCCCTCCCTTCCTTCCTTCTTTCCTTCCTTCCTTCCTTCCTTCCTTCCTTCCTTCCTTCCTTCCTTCCTTCCTTCCTTCCTTCCTTCCTTCCTTCCTTCACTAACCCCTTCCCTTCCTTCCTTTGTTTCTTCTTTACTTCTTTCCTATCCTCCTCTCCCCTCTCCTTCCTCCTTCTTTCTCCTTCTCTTCTGTCATGTCTTATTTATGCACTTTATTTAGAGTCTTCCCCATGCAAGGTAAGAACTCCACTACT
The DNA here is from genome assembly GCF_024139225.1 of Suncus etruscus. Lineage (NCBI taxonomy): Eukaryota > Metazoa > Chordata > Mammalia > Eulipotyphla > Soricidae > Suncus > Suncus etruscus. The sequence goes on along the minus strand of NC_064854.1, from coordinate 26,284,915 downwards.
GGGCCTTTTCTTTCTTTCTTTTTTCTTTTTTGGTCATACCCATTGGTGTTCAGGAGCTACTGGAAATGCTTTGGATTATTCAATGCAGGTAGTTGAAACGAGGACTTCACACATGCCAGGTCAGTATTAAGTCATGTCTCTATCCCAGTGTCCTGATTTCTTAAACCATGTACCAGGTAAAGAAAATTTAACCTGGGCCAGAGAGTTAGCACAGCAGGAAAGGTGTTTGACTTGCATGCAGCTAACCAGGTTGAATTTGGGGCATTCCATGTGGTCTCTTGGGCACTACCAGGAATGATCAGTGAGCAGAAGCTAGGAGTAACACCTAAGCATCACTGGGTGTGGTTCAAATAACAAACAAACAAACAAAAATCCAAAAAAGAGAAAATGGAACCATTCATTGAAACTTAACTAAAACCTACCTTTCAATTCTTGTATTCTCTGATTATTTAATACAGAAAGAATAAGTAAGGGTTTTCAATCCTACTCTGAGTGATGGTCAGAATGTAGGATTTGAGTGATTGTGTGAGGCATTGAGCTAAAATGTAGAAAATTGTAGCTGGTGGCTGGAGACCAACAGGAATCAACAGTTTCCCGCCCCCACTGCCTCTTGTCTTGGTGGCCAGTGTTCTTTGGTCCTGTTCCCTTTGAGCTCAGTTCCAGGTGTATAGCTTGGCTGGGTAAAGAATGACTAAGAATTTAATGAGCTGCATTTCCTTCAGTGCCATGGGCTATGTCAACACAACACTAAACATTGTGACAACTTCTGCTTGAATTGAGTTAACCAACTGAGTGTTTTGAAGTATTGACACAGCAGCTCAAAGAGTGAGAAATGTAGTCAAGCCAGATAGATATTCATGGTGATGAAAAGTGGTGACTCTTTTTAAAAATCAAACACAACAGCAGTGCGTCGTGTCCATGGACATTTCAGGTAGCCAGAGGTCCTTGGAAAGGCTTGAGAAAGAACCTGGCATAAAAATTAGACCAGGAGTAACCCTTTATTACTGTTAGGTGTGACTCCAAAACCAGAAAAAAAAATCTATGAAAGAAAAGGACACTGAATAAATGGAAGAATAAGTGTTTCCCAACTAGCTTACTCTAGAGAGAATATAGACCCATCCCCAAAATAGCCAGAGGTAAAGGACAAGAGGAAACAGTAGCTGAAAAAACATCATGTGTACCATTCACCCATATTTCTCAAGAAGGGTAGAAATGTTCAATTCTCCTCCTATGCCTAAATCTAAGAAGCTTTTGGGGGAAAGGGCTAACAGTGCCCCTTATGTCAGCTTCTATTTGCTCCTGAGATAAAGGCTGAGACCACTACCCTGTTCATTTTCAGGTCTACTTTCTATGTTAGGGATTGAGCCAGGGTCAGCTGCATGCAAGGCAAAGATTTACCTGCTGTACTATTGCTCTGACCCCACACTAATGTTTTGTATATGTTTGGGTCAGACCTCTGTTCTATTACTGCCTTCTCAATAGATTTTTAAAAAGATAAACACATCTATGTGAACATACAAGGCATATATAGCACATATAAAAATAATACATACGGGAGTCCAAGGAGTTAAGAAAGTTACCTTGTAGGCAGCCTATCCAGATTCAATCCTTGGCCATAGATGGAACCCTAAGCACCACCAAGCGTAATCCCTGAGCCTTAAGCACTGCTGGGTCTGCCCCACACTCCCCTTCATCTTCAAAAAATTGGAAGAAGGGGTATTGGTATCATGATGAAAGGACCTTGGAGCTCTGAGGATGGACATAGCACAGCAGCAAGTTGGGAACAAGCAATCTTATTGATATCATGGTGGGGAAAAGAATAATAAAATCAGAATGAGGAAATGGCTGAAAAGGCTCAGAGTCCCTGGTTTAATTTCTGGCATAGTTTGGTTCCCTTTAAGTAATGCTGATTGTGTCCCCAAAAGAAGGAAAAAAGGAGGATGACCAAATTCCTATATGAGGTGTAGATGTTGTAGTCTATGACCCACCATTCCTGGTGACCCTTATTTCCACTTTAACCAGAAAATTTGCATCACCAAAAGAGTCCCTAAGGATAAGGGTCCTGAACTGTGGCAGATTACACTCCTTCCCAATATTTCATAGTGTTTCCAAAGGGCAGGGCTGAAACATTGGGTGTAAGCTGCTCAAATGAGCCCCCACTGTGGCTGGAAACCTATAAGTTCTGAGCAGTGGGAGCTCAGCAGCCCACCGAAGCTGGGCATTTAGATGTTCAGGAGCCCATCCTAACAGGGCATTTAGAAGCATTACTGAGTTGGAAGATCGTGACAGTTACATGTTGAGAATGGATGTGACATCGTAACATATGTTCTTCCTCGTTCGAAGTCTCTGGAGTCCAATTATTGAAATTTAAAAATACAGCCTTTCCGCGTGTGCCTCTGGAACCAGGGGGAATAATTAATGCTAAAATTTTTTAATCTATTTACAGGCTTTTCAAAACACAGAGAATAATCGGGGGTGGGGGGGGGGGAAAGGCTTAAGAAAGACATTTAAATGGTCTGCTTTACACTGGAAAATATTTAATTTTAAAAAGATGTCCAAATTCCTGTCATATTATATTACCACATGTGAATTTTTATTTTTCTGTGTGTGGGTCTAATTAGATAAATGTTGCCTCGACTGGAAGTGTAATTAACAGGCAGAAGACTCAGGTCCTACCAGCTGGGAGCTTTCTCCTGCATGAGCAGGTCCAACTTACATGATTGTAAGAGACAATTGTCAATTTATGTAATTAGAGAGATGGTTGGCTGTAAACTCTGCTTGACCTGAATATATACTCTGTGTGTGTGTGTGTGTGTGTGTGTGTGTGTGTGTGTGTGTGTGGGGTGTGGTGTATGGTGTGTTTTGGGGAAAGTTTACCTGCTGAACCCCTGTTCAGGGGTTACTCCTGGCTCTACACTCAGAAATTGCTCCTGGCAGCCTCTGGGGACAATATAAAATGCTGAAACTTGAACCACTGTCCTTCTGCATGCAAGGCAAACACCTTGCCTCCATGCTATTTCTCCAGCCCCTGGACCCTTTTTTTGAGACTTGGTTTCCCTTGTCCTGACAGAGGCATAGCAGTGTATCAAATTTCTCACCATTGGTCTTTATGGATACCAAAAAAGATCTCAGGATCAGTTGGGGTAGTGGTTCCTGGGTGCAGTATGGAGTTTCGCCTCCAAGACTCACATTTGTGGCTCAGGAAAAAGTCCCTCCTTTACCTAGGAGAAAGATGAAACTCCCCTGAAAGCCACTCATTAGACCTTTTTGAGGCCAACAGGGCCCATTCCTAACCCTGGGCTAATGTTCCCTTTTTGATGATCAGATCCTTTTTTTTTTCCCTAAAGAGACAATGTGAGCAGTAAGAAGTAAAATCTTCCTAGGTTTAACTTTGCAGATTTAGCACAAATTAACAACCAGCCAACCTACCCTCAAACATGGATACCTTGTATGGAATAGAATACTTAGATAAGTTACTTATCTATGGGCTGATAATACAGCTGGAAAAGTAATGCCTTGCATGCTGCTGACCCAGGTTCAATCCCTGAACTTAGAACCTAGAACCCTAATTAGGTCCCTAGAACCCTAATTAGGAGTGATTCCTGAGCTCAGAACCAGGCGTAAGTCTTGAGCAGGGTGTGGACCCCACCCCCCAAAAAGTTTTTTTTTCTGAAATCCAGTGTTAACTGAGAGCCTGTGTTTTATCTTGCAATTCTACCCCAGACTTCCTTAGAGGTAGTACGGTCATGAAAAAGAGATTGCTAGATGGGCCTTTTAGAAAAAAGGTACACAATTTACTTGACATGTTCATTTTGTCCTTTGTTCTTTGCCCATTTTTCTGCCTGGAATTTGGACAGAATGCCTGGTGCTCTCTTACAACCAGGAGGCTATGTAATTTAAGGATATCAGAGAGACAAGAAGTCTGGGGAAGCTCTGAATTGTCTCCCCCCCCCTTCCCATTGTTTGTGATAAAAGAAAAAATCCCAGGGACAGAACCATAGTACAGTGTGAATGGTGTTTGACTTTCAGGAGGCAAACTCAGGTTCAATCTTCGGCATCCCATATGGTCCCCGAGCCTGCCAGGAGTTATTCTTGAGTGCAGAGCCAGGAGTAACCTATGTATGAGCACCACAGGGTGTGTCCCCATGCCCCCCAAAAGGACAAAGCCCATGTTGGGCCAAGTCATGGTGGTTATTTCTGTCAAAGGAAATTCCAAAGGATACAATTGACACTGTCCCAAATTGCTAGGCAAAGAGTGCAGTGGGTCCCTTGCTATTTTGTTTCCTCTTTCCAACTAACTTATCAGCCAAACTCTCTTGTCACTCTACAGTGAAGTGGAGTCACATGACCAGCGGGATATGGATGTGATGGACATGCTTCCTAGTCTAACTGTTTACTTTTGCCTTCCTGGAGTGACTGCACCAACAAATGGTCTTAAATCATGGAAGCCCTGGACAAAAACAGTTTGGGTATACCATTGTTCTAGGAGCTGTTTCTTTTATTGAGCAGATATGTTTCTGTAGAGTGTGTGAAAAGTAAATTTTTTTTGGAATGAAGGCACTAGGGGTGCGTGGGATCAGCAAAGTCAATACAATCTGTCATTTAAGACACTGCTTTAGGGGCTGGAATAATAGTATAGCAGGGAGGATGTTTGCCTTGCATGTGGCTGACCCAGGTTTGATCTCCAACATCCCATATAGACCCCTGAGCACTTCCAGATGTTCCCTATGTGCAGAGATAGGAGCTACCCTTGAGTGAGGCTGATATGTCCCTCCCCACTGCCCCCCATAAAAAAAATAAAAGAGAGACCAGTTTAGGCCCAGAAATCTAAGTGAGAGGACCTTGGCCAACCCCTCAAGGGTAGAATGGATTATCTAATGGGCTTTCACCAATCACAGTGTGCTCCTGGAGCTAGGTAAACTTTCCCGAGTAGTCAGTCAGGATTCTTGCAGGCAGTGATAGGGAAAGTTGAGTGAAATGACTATGAATGTGGGAAGGATGCAGGGACCCTGTGGCTAGTAGTAGTAGAACTTTAATCTCCTGAGGAGGTCCAAGCAAGGTTGGTAACTAGTTTTCAGAATATTGAGACAGATGCAGTAGATAGGCAGAATTACTTTCCCCTTCTCCTGACCTTTGAGGAAAAACAGTTGGCTGCATGAACAACTAGCCTTGCCTTAGTCTTAAGGTCCTGTTCTTCCATGAGATTCTCCCCTTAGTTGAACTGTGCTAGAAGTGCATGGTCACAGTATGCATGATACAGGCCTTGCAGATTAGGCACCCAGGACAGAACATGGTGGGGAAGGGAAGAGAGGGGAGCAGATGGGACATTAAGGTAGACTATGGGTGCCAGGAGGGCAGACTCAAACCAAATCTGGGTTCTCTTAGAGTTGGGGAGAGAAGTATAGCCTCTACCTGGTTTATTAAAGCCCAGGTTTTGAGAGTGAAATATACAGTTATAACTTATTTTATTATTATTTTGTTTTTTTTGGGGGGGGGGTTGGGCCACACTTAACCATGGTTTGTGTTCAGTAGTGACACTTAGCGGTGTTTGGGGGATCAAATGTGGTGGCAGTGATTTAAAATGGGTTCTACAGTATGCAAGACAAGTACCTTAACTCCTGTTCTACCTCTCTGTTCCTAGAAATTGTTTTTGAGCTAGAAATCTTTTGTCCATCTAGCAAGGATAAAAAGGAATGCTTTCTGAATTTCCATAAGATGGAAATGTCAAGTTTCCATAAGATGTCTAGTAACTTATTTATCAAAGCATTAGAGTTGCCAGGACAACAGAATTTAATTTAGTAGTGTTCGATTTACACATCTGCTTTAATTCTTCTGCCAGAGCTATTTGTTTAATTCTGTCTCTAGGATTTGAAAGTGTTCCTGCTAAGAGCAATTACGATAGCAGTACTGTCTGCTGCTTTATTAATATTTTTATGTAATCCAATGCCTGTTTTATTGGCCAGGACTTTTTGATCTCTTGTAATTGGTTTTATTACAGCACGTCTTGTTGCAATTGATGCCGAAGACAATCTTTTTCCAGTTTGTACTTTCAGGACTGAATGAATTCCCACATTGATTCACACATTGATGGCTAATTGCTCATGCATAATCTTCGTATTATTTTTGTGCCTGCTGATATTAATCATAGCAGCCCTCGCAGTGCATTGTTAAATTATATGTTAAGTTGTTTTGAAGATTCTCATGCATGTTCTCCTATATGGAAGCTTTCTGTAACTGCACAGGAAATTGTTAGTGACAATCACACTTTCCTAGCCTATAATATACCTGTGGGCTAGGTAGAGCATGTTTTATGATTATATAAAAATGCGGCAGGCAATTAAAGTTGATTATAGAAGAGTCATATATAGATAAAAAGTGAAACAAAAACACTGTTGTACCCAAATATAACTTTTATTAAATATTGGCATCACCAATTAATAATTTTCTTACATGCGTGCACTTATATTTGTGCTCACAAAAACAGGATCAGAGAATGCATTGTTCTTCTGTTTTTATTGTTGCTTACTGTCTTCTTACTATTCTTTTACATTATAAGTATTTTTGATAGTAAAAAGCATACTACCACAATGTCTCTAGTAAAAGCTTTGAAAATTTCCTCTGTAGTTGAATTATGATTTATTTAGAAATTCCCTAGATTATGAATTTTGATTTGCTTCTAGGTTTTGTTGGTGAGGACTATACCTAGTGGTACTCAGGGCCCACAACTGGCGATGCTGGGACTCAAACCAGGGTCATGGCTGTAACAGCATCTGCTTTTACCTTTAGCACATTCTCTTTATTCCTTCTTCCATGTTTGTTTTTGAACTGCACTTAGTGATTGAGGGCTACACGTGGCTCTGTGCTCAGGAATTGGTCCTAGCAGAGCCCCAGTGGGGGGACCTCAGTGCCAGAGATCAAATCCTGGTCTTGGCATATGCTCGTCCCTTTGAACCATCTCTCTAGGTATCCATAAAATTTTTGCTTTAATTTACAATGCCTTAAAAATGATTTTGTATGGGGCCAGAGAGAGCATGGAGATGGTCAGTGGTTCAAATCCCGGCATCCCATATGGTCCCCTGAGCCTGCCAGGAGCGATTTCTGAGTATAGAGCCAGGAGTAACCCCTGAGTCCTGCCAGGTGTGACCCAAAAACAAAAACAAAAACAAAAACCCAAAAAACAAAAAAAAAGAAAGAAAAAAGATTTTGTAACCACTCCTCTGTGAGCTCTTATCTAGTTACTACCATGGGCAGTTGGCCGGGAACAGAATTGTTGGGCCACAAGATATGAGAAAAGAAAATGTAATGCTTCTGATCCTTATTTGGGACAGCTACGGCCATGATATTTCTCAAGCACTATCCCTTCATCCCTTCATACTAATTTGCCTTGTTTTCATCGCTAGTTAGTATAATTAATTTTGAATTGTTAACAGACGAATGACACAGAGCAGATTTACTTACATTCTCTATTGCTGGTCATGGAATTAGAACTTGCTGGGCTAAGCAGAAAGGTAGATCCTTCAAAGGTAGCACTTTGCATTCTAGAGAGGGCTGGAGATCCCTGATGCCAGAAAAAGGAATGAAAATGATGGAACACATCTGAAAGAAATAAACAAAACCAATGCAAACCCTGTCCTTTTACTGCCACAAAACATTATCATACAGTTTCATGGCTGCTTCTGGGGTTTCTGCTGAATCCCTCCCATTTCTGCTTGTCATCCACTGCTCCTACCTTCACCAGTGTTTCAAGAGTTCCTGTACTACTCCAGGACTGCCTCTGTTAACACTGCACCAACCATGTTCCCCCAAGCTCTGTGGTGGGATGAGCTGGTTGCCACAGGGTTATGACCACTGAATCCATGTAGGGAGAAGGGCATATGCCACCCAACTGTACCATCTAACGCAGATATTTGGTTCATCCTAGTTCTGGAGTTTGGAATATCTAAGATCAAGATTTCAGTTGCTTCTGTTTGATGATGGACCCTTTGTGGTGCTCTCCCATGACCTTCCCCTATGTGTGTGGAAGGACTAAAGGGAAGGAGGGAAGGCCTACCCAGGGTCTTCAAAGAAGGTCACAACTCCATGGATTAGAGTTCTACCCTCATCACCTCATTTCATCTCCATTTCTTCCTTACTCCACAGTCAGCCACACTGAGGATCAGGGCTGCAAGGTACACTTTTTTGGTTTTGTGCCACACCCAATGGCTCTCAGTGGTTACTCCTGGCTCTGCATTCAGAAATTACCATATGTGATGCTGGGGGTTGAACCCTTTAGCCCTTGTGTAAGGTTAAATCCCTACCCACAATGCTTTAACTCTGGCTTTGCCTTTTGCAGAGACACAACTCAGTGCTTGAGCTGAGACAGCTCAGATTTCTCACTACGCAATGAGAATAATTGAAGCAAGTTTCACACTGTCTCCCAGAATTATCAACATGACCTAACCTCCAGTGTTCCTTGGGTATAACCCTTCAACAGAGACCCTCTGCTTGGCTGTCTTTGGCTCCCTGACTTCCTGACCAACCAGCATTTTCTGAGATCATGTTCCAAATAAACAACTTGTCTTAGAACCTCTATCTCTACATCCATTGCTGAGGAGTCCAGCTTGACAGAGAGCTTGAGCCAATGGGTTTTCTCAGAACATAGCACATTGCCTTGTGGTTGCTGCCGGGGATCTGTGTATGTGCATACATGTGTGGGCATGTACATGCTGTGTGTGCTGTGTGTGTGTGTGTGTGTGTGTGCATACAAATCAACACACTGGCATAAAGTGTCTGGAAAAGCAACTGTTTGTCATAGACAATGAAGTTTCCAGGCTGTCAAACTCAGGAAAGAGGTTCAGAAACTGGGCAGTTGAAGAGCAATTACTGTTCTTTGCATGTTGTCTGTGTGTCTGTTCTCTGTTCCCCTTATGGAAATTCAGACCTGTTGACCAGCTATTGGTAGCAATACCTATGGTGTTTTCTCCTTTCATTTTTTATCATCCATTCACACTCTTCCTTTTCCAATACAGAGGAATTCCAAAGTGCTGCCTGTCAACTCACAAATATAGAAAAGTATTTCCTGGCCACTCTTAGACTCCCAGAGAAATGAAGTGAGATATTTTTCTACTCAGATATGTACTCATGGGGATTCAGTCTACAAGTTGGAGAATTTTTTTCCTTTTCCTTTTTTTTTTTTAATAAAGCAATTTATCAGTTCTTTTTATACTAATTCACATTGATGGCCGAGGATGCTCCAGGGAGAAGCCTCAGCTTGGGATTGCTCAACCTCTGATGTGGAAGTATGTGACCGTCTGGGCCTAGCTAATGACTGCATGGAGCCCGTCTGCAGAGAGGGGCAGGTGATTTGTCAGTAATGAGAGTGCAGAGCTGCGGCCTTCTTCCACCTCATCAGGTACCCTCATTGCAAGAGAAGGAGCAGCATATTAATCAGTGTAGATTCAGGAAGCACTGCTGGAGGGAGTTGACTCAGAGAATCTCCAGGATACAAAAACTTCCCAGGCAACCTCTTCCCCATCAAAATGAATATGCTAATATGTTCCCAATCCAGTTGTAGTGCCCAACCTCCCAACACTCCAGTGTGAATTCATCTCTGTAGGGAGTCTTCAGTGGTCTGAGCAGAAATTTTCAGGAAGCTAGAGATATTGCCTGGGGTATACGTTTGCTTTCAATGCTATGACTTATAAAAGGAAGCATTTCCAACATTTTATTTTATTTTTTGGCCACACCAGTGGTGCTCAGAGGTTACTCCTGGCTCTGAGTTTAGAAATTACTCCTGGCAGACTCAGGGGGACCATATGGGATACTGGGGATCGAACCCAGATTGGCTGCATTCAAGGCAAATGCCCTGCCTGTTGTGCTATTGTTTCAGCCCCTCATTTCCATTGGTTTTTGGGTCACATCCGGCAGCGCTCAGGGGTAACTCCTGGCTCTATGCTCAGAAATTGCCCCGGGCAGGCACAGGGGACCATATGGGATGCCCGGATTGGAACCACCATCCTTCTGCATGAAAGGCAAACGCCTTACCTCCATGCTATCTCTCTGGCTCCTCATTTCCAACATTTTACTATGGCTTTTACAAGCTGTAAGGGACGAAACCACTTTATTCTGTTTAAACTGATGCCAATGGTTTTGTCATCAGTTTCTGGAATGGGGGCGGGCTGGAACTGGAGAGAGAAAATGCAACCGGAAATTCCAGGGGGGATCTCTTTTTATCTCATAAAAATAATAGCGATGATGAAAAGCAGCAAAATTTCTGGTTTAAGTTTTATATACACACTCAAATAAGTTTCTGTTTAGGAAGTGCAGCTTGTATGTTCACAGTTAATCTTTACACGGGGAAACCAAGGCAGCTTAGTGAAGCTTAGAGGGCAACTCTCCTCCTGTGTCCGCAAACTTTCTCCTCCTGCTGACACTCTTGATTTCCTGCTGTCCTGAAATCAAGTCACAGGGACAAAGATTTGAAAGGAGAGGCTGGGCCAGGTGCTGAAGGGCTGGCAAAAGAGGGAAAAAGCATTTGGAAAGATGAGGAGCCCCAGTTCTAGTCTCTGAAAGTCCATTTTCCCTATGTTGATCAGTTTTCGAAGTTGAGTCCAGAGACTGAGGCTGATCATCAGTACGGCCTGAACTACTGGGTCAGACAACCACACAGATGGACTGGGTGTTGCTAGAGTGGCCTTTAGGCACTCCAGAGCACTGCTAAGGAGTCTCTGTGGTCCTTCCTAAAAAAGTTGGTGACATCATCAATTCCCCAAACTAGCAGCAATGGAAAAGTTCTAGTCAACCATGCTAGAGAAGACCTCAATTCTCCTTGTTCTATGAAAATATTACAAAAGAAAATCTGTCAGAATTCCACTGGGAAAGTTGCAGAGGCATGCCAAATAACAGAGAAGAATTATTTTGTTTGTTTGTTTGTTTGTTTGTTTTTTGGGCCACACCTGGCAGTGACACTCAGGGGTTGTTCCTGGCTCTGTGCTCAGAAATTGCTCCTGTTCGGAGCACTGAACTCAGAGGTTCATATGGGATGCCAGTAATCAAACCAGGCTTCGTCATGCTCATTCACATGCAAGGTATATGTCCTTCTGTTGTGCTCAGGCCCCATTGGGGGAGAAATGGTTATGTGACATGCTGGTTTCTGAATGTTGTAATTAGTGGTTCTTTTTTGTTTGTTTGTTTGTTTATTTATTTGTTTTTGTTTCTGTTTTTGGGCCACACCTGGTGATGCTCAGGGGTTACTCCTGCTCTGTGCTCAGAAATTACTACTGGTTTGGGGGACATTATGGGACGATGGGGAATCAAACCGTGGTCCATCTAGGTTAGCCTCGAGCAAGGCAAATACCTTACCACTGTGCCACCACTCTGGCCCCAAGTTCTTTTTGAAAATAACTATCTTCACATCTGCTTGTCCTTTTCTAATTTTGTCCTTTTCTTAGAAAAGTGCTCTAAAATAATAGAAAATAATAGAAACAAAATACTAGAAACATCAGGACCACCAAACCTAGGTCTCTACTACTTCCCACTCATGAATATAAATGTGCTAGTTATGCCCTAAGATAAATTCTAAGGCACCAAGGGAGATTATATTAGATTGGCTTTTGGAATTCTGCCTCTGAAAATATAAAGATCACAGTCCAGTCATTGAGTCATGTCAGAAAACAATTTATTTTCACAGCAAGCTTAATACAATCAGCAGTTATTTTGCTAATTTTTTTCAGATATTGTTTTCATATATTTTGAAGTTTTCATACTTCCGTTTTTGTGTGTGTTTAGTTTAGTTTTTGGTCATACCTAGCAGTGCTCAGGGGTTATTCCTGTCTTGGGGATCAAATCTGGGTTGGCCACATGCAAGGCAAGTGTCCTACCCATTGTACTATCATTCTAGCCCCTCCTTACTGCTTTCATAGAGAAAGAACCAGTTTACATTCACACCAGCAGTGAATGAAGGTTCCTTTTTCTTTATATAACAGTCCTACCAACTCACTTACTTTTTAAAAATGTAGACAATCTCACTAGTATGAGATGGTATACTTATCATTTCTATTTGTATTTACTGATAATAAGTGGTGATGTATACATTAAAAAAATTTAGGGGCACCACAACCAGCTGTGCTTAGGGCTTACTACTGGCTCTACATTCAGGGATCACTCCTGGTAGGGCTTGGAGGACCATATGGGTACAGGGATTGAACCTGGGCCAACCATGTGCAAGGCAAGCCCCTTATCTACTGTACTATGTCTCCAGCTCTGCTAAGAACACTTTTCATATACGTATTGGTATATGTTTGGAAGTGCATGTTTAGAGGTATACGTTTTAGTGTATATTTGTCTTTCCTCTTTAAATTTTTTTTCCTTTGGGCCAGACTTGGTGGTATTTGGGAATCACTCTCAGCAATGCTTGGGGGAATCGTTTGCCTAAAAACCATCCCAATGGGATGGCATTGGAGGGTAATTTGGAGGTGAGGCCTGTGGAATCAGCCCAGTGAACTGGTCTTTTCCTTTTCTGAGATGTTATGATGCACATGACACATTTGTAGACACCTTAAATTTGGACTTTCAGCCTCTGAACCAATGAGCAGATGGTGTTTAACATGTTGACTCATGTGAGCATGTAGCTCACATGTGAATTTGGTTTATTCAACACAGACTGATGCCTAACTGTCATGCTGCTTAATCAGCATTCTGCAATGCCACTGGCCCATGAATAGGTGATGGTCTGTAGGCAAGAGAAGGGATGGTGAAAACACTGATTTAAGCCCCTCAGTGTGGGCATTTTTATACTTTTTGTTTGTTTTTGGACCATATCCAACTGTGCTTAGAGATCACTCTTGGCTAAGGAAGCATCTGGGGTGCTGGGGATTGAACCCAGGTCAGCTGTGTGTAAGGCAAGTGCATTCCAAGCTGTTCTATTACTTTGGCCTCTGCATTCTTTTTTGGGGGGCGGGGAGGGTCACACCCGACACCACTCAGGTTACTCCTGGCTTTTTTTTTGGTTTTTGGGCCACACCCAGCGTTGCTCAGAGGTTACTCCTGGCTGTCTGCTCAGAAATAGCTCCTGGCAGGCACGGGGGACCATATGGGACACAGGGATTTGAACCAACCACCTTTGGTCCTGGATCGGCTGCTTGCAAGGCAAACACAGCTGTGCTATCTCTCCGGGCCCTCTCCTGGCTTTACACTCAGAAATTGCTCTTGGCAGGCTCAGGGGACCATATGGGATGCTGGGATTCGAACTACCATCTTCCTGCATGCAAGGCAAACATCGTGCCTCCATGCTATCTCTCCAGTCCCTGGCCTCTGCATTCTTGATCTAGAAACCCAAACAGGCTCAGAGACCCGAGATGCTAAGAAACATGCAAGGTTCTGCCACTCCTATCTCTTACTCCTCTTGATAATCCTCCAAATAGGGACCAACCAGCCCAGTGGTCCCCTGTTAGAGAATGGGACTTCATTCTGTTTCATTGTGCTTGTAGAGAACAAGGCTGAAATCTGAAGGTGTGATGACTTGGGGATTTGGGCAGCAGAAAGCTGGCAATCAGAGGAGGTGGACGAAGGCTGTACATCCAGGATGGAAATTTCAAGGGCAGAGCCAGATGATGTCCCTCACTATTGCATCCTTCGCCTTTTTGCCATTTGAGTCATTCCATAGAAAATGGGTCAGTATGGAGATGCTCCTTTCGAATCTGAGGAATAAATTCTTCTTCATGTCAGTCTGTTGGAAGAAAAGCCTTCAGACATATTGTATAACAGCAGTTGCCAGTGCTGGCATCAAAATTACCTGTGGAGCTTTCAGATATACAAATGCTAGCTACAAAGTGAGAATTTCTGGCAGCAGGACTTTGGGTATCTGTATATTTCAACAAATTCATGGGGATTCTGAAAACTGGCCAGAGTTGGGCTTTGTGCCTCTAGAAGACCATTTGATATAATTCACTTGAAGAGAAATGACCATATTTTTTCTCAAGTTGAAGATCAAAATTAAATATGTCATTATTTTTGGAGGACTGAGAGCCAATGTGTCCTCATCATGCTTGTGGTTGGAAGTCAGATCTATCACAACTGTTAACTAGAAATGTGAGAAAATGAAATAACGTCCCAGAAAATTAAATTCCGTGGGAAATGCCGCTGAGCATGTCCTTAGCAGCGCAGCTTGGGTGTGTATTAAAAGAAAGACAAGATTATAAAGGAAAAAAAATTAGGACAAGCTTTTGAAAGAATGCTCAATTGAGTTATTTATTGATCGCTCAATTATAAGACTGGGTCAAAGTGACACCTATGATTGGTCTGAAAAATTTCATTTCAAACCAGTTGTTAAAAAGTGTCCAGGTAGGAGTCTAGCAGTATGGGGGGGTTCGGCAGGCCTCCGCCATGCCGGAGGCCTTCTTAACCAGGCTAAGGGGGGGTGCGGGACTTGGGTAACCCCAGCACCCCTCTACCACCTTGCTCCAGATCTCCAGGGCTTCCCCGGGCCACATGCCTGGGCAAGCCGGTGAGTTGGGCCCCTTGGTGGAGCTTGAAGGTATCCTAGGCTTTCCCCCATTATCCATTCAGCTCCTTAGGGAGGGTCTGGGTGGGGCTCCGAACTTCTGGCCTCCCGGCTTCTTGAAGTATCTTTCTCCTTCTTGGGAGCCAGGAGTCTAGCAGTATTGGGGGTTCGGCAGGCCTCCGCCATGCTGGAGGCCTTCTTAACCAGGCTTAGCGGGGGTGCGGGACTTGGGTAACCCCAGCACCCCTCTACTGCCTTGCTCCAGATCTCCAGGGCTTCCCCGGGCCACATGCCTGGGCAAGCCGGTGAGTTGGGCCCCTTGTCGGAGCTTGAAGGTACCCTAGGCTTTCCCCCATTATCCATTCAGCTCCTTAGGGAGGGTCTAGTGATAGTATTCACTATCATTGAATTATGTTTTTATGTATGCAGAATATCCATTTTGTACTCTGCCCTTTTGCACACCCCTACAAAAGATCATTTTTGTCTTTAACTTCCTTAACCCCTATCATCATTACTCTTCATTTACCCTTTCTAACATAAGTACTGTAGAGTCCTAAGTCACAGACCAAAGTGGTGCCCTGGAGTTAACACCCACCCAACTATTCCAAAAGCATAAAAAGGACACGTATATCTTTTCAACATTTTATGGGTGGGTTTCTTTATGGGGTGTTTTCTTTGACGGCTATAACTTTTACTGAATATTTTCTTATACATTGACGATCCCCCCCCCTTTTTCTATCTTCTCTTTGTGAACTGCTCAATATGGAATTTGGTGTGAAAGAATCCCTCAGTTTAATTCTTATGTTTGAACCCAGTCATGGGCATTGTTAGACGTGTTCTTACGCCGCCATATACTCAGATAACATCACGTGGCTTTATTTCTTGTTTGCTTAGGCACACTAAAATGGGAAAATACTATACATACCAATAAGTTCTTATCTAATAGAGATGGGAACACACAAATCTTGTAGTGCAATGGGACCTTACACCCTGAACATTGACATAAAGAACTGGCACAGGCCTCTGAAGAATGGGCATTCTCCATTCACCCCTGATCTAGAGAAAACGTCTACAAAACATCCAAGGTTGTCTATAACATCACCTGGAAGCAATCCTCTACCAGGGAAGACCCTACAGCTGCTCTGACATCGATCTACTCAAAAGAGACTTCCCTTAACACTGAGAAGACTTAATAAGAACAATGACCTTTTTATTGGACAGGGCTTGCTCTATTGCCCCTTAATTGTGAGGTGGAACTAGAGGATACTCCACACCAGCCTGACTTTAATGTAGGATGTGCAGATTCCAGGATCTTTAATACAGAAGCCTGATGCCAACAATAGGACTGCATGAAAAATAAAACTGTATTGGCACTACAGACAATGACTTGGATTGAATAAACTAGTTTGCCTGGAGCCTAGAGTTGGTCTTATGCCAGGAAACTTCAGGGGTAATGGTCTCCTTGTATTTAGACCAAGGCTATTCCTTTCTATGACCCCCATATTTTGGTGGGCCTATGCAACAATATTTGCCACTCTAACACTGTTTTTACTGTGCCCTTTTGACTAACCCTTAAAAAAAACTCTTAAACTTGATGTTAACTTAAAAAATATGTATGTGTATGAATATATAAAAATACTATGCCTTCAAAGTTAAGGAGTCACATAAATCTCATGGCTTTAGGTTGCTTTGTGTACTGCTAAGAAATGTTATAATGTACTACAATCTGGGGATTTGTGGACAAAGTAATTGTACATGGGTTCTGCCTTATTTTTCTTAATGTTTTTTGACTGTAAGTTCAATATTTAGGCGTCAGCAAGGGGATTTCTTCTGAAAACTCTGTTTATGGGCGATTGTTCTTTCACTGTAACTTTACCTTGTCCTCTTTGCATCATTGTTCTCATAATTAAAAATAAAAAAAAAAAAAAAAAAAGGAAAAAAGGTGTCCAGGTAGCCTGAAGTAGCATAATGGGCTTAGTGAATGATTCGCTATGTGGGGAGCTGTGGGTTCAATCCCCAGCACCCCTGGCCCATGAGCTCTTGTGCTTGGAGTCAACCTTGAACATTGCTGAGTGTGCCCTTGAAACCCGTCCCATAATAAAGGCTCAGGGCAGAATCAGGACAAGGTCCCTGAAGGGACAGGGTGCCTAGTCCTGAGCACTTTGGTGTGGGGTGAACTGACTTTGTATATTAATATAAAAACTGAACATTACTGTAACCTTAGTTATAATACCTAAACTATAATTAAAATTTTCCTTTCCCCTATTTGTTTTTTGTCACACCTAACAATGATCAGGGATTACTCCTGACTCTGCATTTAAGAATCACTCCTAGTGGTGCTCAGGGGACCATATGGGATGCTGAGGATAGAACCTATGTGCAAGATAAGCACTTTACAAGTTATACTGTCTCTCCAGCCACAAATTAAAAAAAAAACAAAAACTTTTTTTTTGAAGAAAAGAAAGGGTTAGATTGGAGAGAGCTCAAAGAGTTGACATAAGCTTTTCATACAGGAACCTGGGGTCAATCCCTATCACCACATTTACCCCAAACACAGCCAGCAGCAGTACATGAGCACAAATGCTGGGATAGCTTCAGTACACTACTGAGACCCCCCAAAATGACAAGCCCCAACAAAACAGAACTGGCTCAGGACAGATCTCAGGATGAGGGCATTAAAGGCAATGGGCTGGAGAGATTTGAAAATAAAGAGCTAAGCCATAGTCATAATTCAACTGGCTGATCACATGCTTTGCGTGCAGGATCTCTGGCACTAATGGTTCCTCAAGCACAGCCAGGCACTACAGGGTCCCCCCTGAGCACAGAGTTGGTGTGGACCCCAAAGTAAAAAAAAAAAAAAAACAGAATTAAAGAACAGAACTATTTTAGAACTTTGACACTGAAGTGTCAAAACAAAGTGAGCAAAATAATTTTTTCTTGGTCTGTACTGAAATCTTTGTCACTGATATCAAATATCATCAATGTTTCTGTATAGTTGTGGCATGTTTTGGCAATGCTGACTTTGTGAATCGCATAATACTGTCTATCTTAATCTCTTGGGACAGTCAGAGGGAAGTTACATGGTATGGAAGCAGTGAAGATGAATTTACTCTTCATCTCTTGGAGGAATTAGACTTGTACCATTAGGCAGCTGACAGCCAGCCAGCATTTAGTGAGTCGTTGAAAGCACCTGTCTTACGTTTGAGGTGGCCTGGCAGGTTCGTGGAAGGAAAAGACTCAGAGGGAATAAAAGTCCTTTCTGGTGACAGACTGTTGATTTAATTACCAGAATTTGGAGTATATTTGCTCTGCTGTGATTTTTATGCCAAACTTCCCCCCTGACAACCCAGAGACTTAGGCTTGAGGAAACATCCTCAGGAGGGTGAATTTCATGGCTGTCACTCAAGCTCTGCCAGGTGTGTTTCCTCATTGTGGATCATTTGCTCCCCTTCCTTGTGGTTGAATCTTGCTGAGTGATGTCGTTCCAGAAATTTGGAGAACTTTCTTTCATGAGAGTAACTCCCTGATATATATTGAATGGGAATCCTGGTAGCAGAAGAGAGATTGAGTCAGGCATAGGCTCTTTCTGTTTTGATCAGTTAATTATTTATGAAGTCCCTCTGGAAGAAGTTTAGAAGTTAGAATCCATCCTCTCCCCCCTCTTTTAGTCCTGTTTTACTCTCCAGGTCCCTCTTTCCAACCCTGTTGCTGACCACCTGTTGAATTTATCCTTCTCTCCTGTGAAATCTTTTTTTTTTTTTTTTTTTTATTAATTATTTTTTTTATTATTTTAATTATGACAACAAAGATGCAAAGAAAGAGGACAGGGTAAAGTTACAGTGGAAGCCCAATCACCCATAAACAGGATTCTCAGTAGTTCCATCGATGATATCCCAGCCTTGAACTTTCAGTCAAAGAACATTAAGAAAAACAAAACTGAACCCATGTACAATACAATTACTTTGTCCCTCAAATCCCCAGTTGTAGTACATATTGTTTCTTAGCAGCACACCATATAATCTAAAGATATTAGACTTATGTAACTCTTTAAACATTGAGGGCAAAGTACATTTATCTAGTTCCATGCACATGCTTACTAGTTTAAGTTAACCTCAAAAGTTTTAATGGGTTGTTTTTCTTAAGGATTGGAGTCAAGAGAACATAGTAAAAAACGATATTAAAGTGGCATTTGTTTGCATAGGCCCACCAAAACATAAGGGACATGGAAAGACAAATTATGGTCTAAATACATGGAGACCCTACCCCTGAAGTTTCCTGGCACAGGACTGACTCTAGGCTCCAGGCAAACTAGTTTGTCCAATTCAAGTCATAGTCTGTAGTGGCAATACACCTCCATTCCTCACATAGTCTCTGTTGTTGGTATCATTCTTCTGTATTAAAGATCCTGGAGTCTGCATATCCCATATTGCAGTCAGGATGGTGCAGAGCATCCTCTCGTTTCACCTCACACTTAAGGGGCAATAGAGAGAACCATGTCCTGTAGAGCAGGTCATCGTTGTTGTCATGTCTTCTCGCAGGTCATTGTTGTTGTCACGTCTTCTCAGTGTAAACGGAAGTGTCTTATTAGGAGGTCGATGTCACACCCTTGGTAGTGTCTTTCCTGGTAGAGGACTGCTTCCAACTGTTGCTATAAAAGACCTTGGATGTTTCGTAGATAGCTTGCCTGGTTCCAGCGTGAATGGAGAATGCCCATTCAACTGAGGCCTATGCCAGGTCATTATATCAATATTCAGGGTGTAAGGTACATTGTAATGAGATTTATTAGATAATAACTAATCTGTATGTATAGTGTTTTCCCATTTTAATGTGTCTATGCAAACAAGGATCAATGCCACGAAGCGTTATTGGTGCATCTGGACGCAATAGGAACAAGACCAGCAATTTCCATGACATAGTTCAATCATAGGCATCAAACTGAGGGATAGTTCCACCACAATCCTTACTGAACAGCTTACAAAGAAAAGACAGGATGAAAAGTGGATAGAAACATCATGGTAGAAGAATATATAGAGAGTTACAGCAGTTAAAGAAAATAACCATAAAATATTCAAAAAATATATGTGTTCAATATGTGTTCGATTTGTGTCCTTCTAAATAGTTCTGGGATTTGTAAGATCTACTGTATGTCTTTAGACAGAGATTGAAGCTGTGTGTTACTGAAGTTAAGAAGGGTAAATCTGGGGTACTGATGGTTGGGAGGAGCATATGATCCTAGTGCCCCCCGCGCTAGTGCCCCCCGCGCGGTTTCAAAATGTGGACTGGTATGAAAATGGCAGTGATAGACTGAGTATAGCTGAGAAATTATTTGCCTCACCCCAGATCAAACTACACCCCCTGATCCACCCTCTAGACCCGGCCTGGGAGTGGGGAAAACCCAGGGTGCCCCATGAGCTCCTCCCAGAAACCCACCTGGAGATCCGGAGGAAAGGGGGGAGAGGGGGTTCGGGTGACCCAGGTCCGGGCCCCCCCACCCTAGGCCAGGCCAAAAGGCCGCTGGCACATACGGAGGTCTGCCAGCTGCCCGCCCCGTGCTGCTAAAAATCCAGCTCCAGGAAGGGAGAGAGACCCTCCCAAGCCCGAAGGACAGGGATTTAAGCCCAACCTAGGCCGGTCCCCAGACCCGGCCTGGGAGTGGGGAAAACCCAGGGTGCCCCATCAGCTCCTCCCAGGAAAACCCACCTGGAGATCCGGAGGAAAGGGGGGAGAGGGGGTTCGGGTGACCCAGGTCCGGGCCCCCCACCCTAGGCCAGGCCAAAAGGCCGCTGGCACATACGGAGGTCTGCCAGCTGCCTGCCCGTGCTGCAAAAAATCCAGCTCCAGGAAGGGAGAGAGACCCTCCCAAGCCCGAAGGACAGGGGATTTAAGCCCAACCTAGGCCGGTCCCCCAGACCCGGCCTGGGAGTGGGGAAAACCCAGGGTGCCCCATCAGCTCCTCCCAGAAACCCACCTGGAGATCCGGAGGAAAGGGGGAGAGGGGGTTCGGGTGACCCAGGTCCGGGCCCCCCACCCTAGGCCAGGCCAAAAGGCCGCTGGCACATACGGAGGTCTGCTCCTGTGAAATCTTTTGCAGACATCCTCCACCCTGATCTTTTCCCTGAAGATGCTGTTGTTAGCTTCAGATCTGATATTTTGAAGAAGAAGGTCTCAGATATAACTTTATTGCTCTATAGCAGGGTTATTTGGATTCCTGTCTTGGGTCACAGAATTTTGGTCATTTCTTGGTTTGTCCTGGTTCTCGGGGATTGCCTGACGATATATCTAGAGAAGGGCTTTGGACAAGCCATCTGTTCAGAAAGGGCTGCCAATACTTGGCTTAGAATAGCATGTAGGGCTCAGTGCTTGGACATTGCTCTTGGTGATACTCAGGAACTACATGGTGCTGGGGATCAAATCAAGACCTTGTGAACACAGAGCATTCAAGCTAGTCCTTCAAACTATCTCCCTGGGTTTATCTGGATTGATAGTAAACAGTTGCTCCTCTCTGAACCATCTTGAAGTTTTCCATTTATGGAATCATGAAGTATAGTATAATAGTAATCAGTAATAGTTTCATTGTTTGTAGACTGTGAGCCCTGTGAGGCTAGGAATTTTGTCCTCTACTTTCTGATTCTTGGTATGTATCCCAAGGATAAAGTGATGTTGAAAAACACACAATTTGAGGCTGGAGCAATAATATAGCTGGTAGGGTGTTTGTCTTGTACAGAGCTGACCCAAGTTTAATCCCCAGCACCTCACAAGGCCCCCTGAGCCTACCAGAAGTGATTCCTAAGTACAGAGCCAGAAGTAACCTCTAAACACAGCTGGGAATATCGCAACATCCCTTATATTCCCCCCAAAGAAAAGAAAAAACATATACCTTCATTAAATGGCATGGATGAATGAAGGAACTAGAAGCCAAACTGCTAAGAAGAATTCATCTATTCAGAAGCTGATTTCTTGAATTCAGGGTAATGGCATGTTAGCCCAAGGATGCTGCATAAGTCACTCAAAAAACAAAAACTATTGGGGTGGTTTTGAGCAGGGCAATCAATATATCCTCTTCCCCATGATGCTTCCACTAAGTCTATGAAAGAGAAATGCTAAAGACTTGGCTCTGCAGACCTTTCACTGACCTTCTTCAGTGCCTCCTCACCCCCCACCCCCCATGGCTGGTGTCAGTTCCAGTTGTACTTGTTGGGGAAGCTTCTTTCATTGAATGGCCTAGTGGGAAAGCTGGTGAGACCCACAAGGGAGGGGCTGAGAAAATGAGTCTGAAGCTGATGGGATTCCTTTGATAAGAATGACTCACTGAATAGAAGGCCCATAGCTAAAAATAATAACATTTAATAATAATAATAATAAGGTTGGAAAAAATGTTCCTATTGTTAAAGACTTTGGGCAGATGGTCAAATAATTACATAATGAAATGACAGCAGCCACCAGTCAGCCCAGGGCTCATGCTTGACTGGCTGAACAGGCCTGTCTACATATGCCAAAATCACAACAACGAAAGTTTACATCAGAAAAATTGGCACAAAGACAGAATGTGGCCAAGGAAAGAGCTTTCATAAATCGGATATAACTTGGGCCTGACTTTCTAACTAGGGCTTCAATTCCAACAGAGAACTTTCATCTTTCAGCTCATCTCAAGCTTGACCTCAAACATTGAGGTCCCTGGCCTTGAATTCTGTCCACTTTTTGCACTTATGAGCTGGGTGGTTTTTTTGGAGGGGCAAGTGATTCACTGCTCAGAGGCCTTCTTTTTTTTATCATCTATATAATGGATTTAATAATTAGATGACTCATATTATTATGAGAAATAAATTTGTCAAGTTACCTAGTGCCTGGATTGTCTCCATCCTAGA
Organism: Suncus etruscus; assembly: GCF_024139225.1. Lineage (NCBI taxonomy): Eukaryota > Metazoa > Chordata > Mammalia > Eulipotyphla > Soricidae > Suncus > Suncus etruscus. Next base: position 26,262,571 of record NC_064854.1, on the reverse strand, counting down.
AGTGTGGGCTGAGGTTATGCCACTGCTTGGGGGCTGGTGTCTGAGGTGAGGAATTGGCAAATTAAGACCATTTATAAATGCTTGAAGGTAAGACTTTAACTATTTGTTACTATTAGAAATGGTTTTTTTTTTTTTTTTTTTTTTTTTTTTGGTTTTTGGGCCACACCCGTTTGACGCTCAGGGGTTACTCCTGGCTATGAGCTCAGAAATCGCCCCTGGCTTGGGGAGACCATATGGGACGCCGGGGGATCGAACCGAGGTCCGTCCTACGCTAGCGCTTGTAAGGCAGACACCTTAGCTCTAGCGCCACCTTCCCGGCCCCTAGAAATGGTTTTTAAGGTACCTTAAACAATAGAAAAATATGAAAAACCTAGACCATTTATAAAGGAGAACAAATCAGAGAGCTGTATCCAAGGTTTTTCCAAATATATACTGATTAGTAGTCCCCAGAAAAATGGGAAAAGTTAAATTCTGAGAAGGGCAGTTGGAAGCAATCAAGTAGCACATCAGACAAACATTCAAATATAGGTAATTAACAGAAGATTATATTACATAGTTTTATTTGCTTTTCTATTTTATTCTATAAGTATCCAAATAATCACACTTTTTTATACATGTATTTTAATGTCAGTAGCATTTGGGTCTAGAACTTTGGAGGGGTGGCAAAAGAAGACATTTGCTTAAGAACTCTTACGATTATATGTTGGGGGTTGTTCTTGCTTGCAATGCTTGGGAAACAATACAGTGCGAGGGGACCAGGGACCTATGCATCATTGGCTACATACAAGACAAACAACTTACTCATGTACTATCTTTCTACTTGACTATTATTAATCAAGTGGATTAATAATCAAGCGATTATAATAATTATTATTACTATTAATGACTCGTTCTTGTTTTATTTATTTAATTTTTAAGGTCACACCTGACAATGCTCAGAGCAGGCTAATCCTGGCTTTACACTCAGGAATTATTCCTGGTGGTGCTCAGGGGACCACATAACATGCCAGGGATTGAACACAGGGCAACGCAAGTATCCTACCTGCTGTGTTTATAGCTCCTGCCTCAATGAATCTTCCTCCCTTCCTCCCTCCCTTCCTTCCTCCCTCCCTTCCTTCCTTCCTCCCTTCCTTCCTTCCTCCCTCCCTCCCTCCCTTCCTTCCTTCCTTCCTTCCTTCCTTCCTTCCTTCCTTCCTTCCTTCCTTCCTTCCTTCCTTCCTTCCTTCCTTCCTTCCTTCCTTTTCTTTCCTTCCTTCCTTCCTTCCTTCCTTCCTGCCTTTTCTTTCTTTCTTTCTTTCTTTCTTTCTTTCTTTCTTTCTCTTTCTTTCTTTCTTTCTTTCTTTCTTTCTTCTTTCTTTCTTTCTTTCTTTCTTTCTTTCTTTCTTTCTTTCTTTCTTCTTTCTTTCTTTCTTTCTTCTTTCTTTCTTTCTTTCTTTCTTTCTCTTCTTTCTTTCTCTCTCTCATCTCTCTCTCCCTTCTTCTTCTTCTTTCTTTCTTTCTTCTCTTTCTTTCTTTCTTTCTTCTTTCTTTCTTTCTTTCTTTCTTCTCTCCTCTCATCTTTTTCTCTTTCTTTCTTTCTTTCTTTCTTTCCTTTTCCTTTCTTTCTTTTTCTTTCTTTCTTTCTGTTATACCTGGCAGTGCTCAGGGGTGACTCCTGGCTCTTACGCTGAGAAATCACTCCTGGCAGGCTCGGGGGATCATATGGGATGCTGGGATTCAAACCACTGTCTTTCTGCATGCAAGGCAAAACACCTTATTTCCATGCTATCTCTCTGGCTCTCATGACTCTTTTCTCATGATAATGTAATGCTTGGTACAAAAGGACTATGAAACTCAGAGTACAATAAGAGATTATGTATTAGCTCTAAATCCCACTTCTATTGGTCACTGAGGTGAAATGTCTATATATCATATAGTATGGGATATTGGAATAGTATGGGGTTGTCTATACTTCATATAGTACAGCAGCTTTCATATTCCTTCAATAGCTTAAAGGGAGAAAGTATTTTTTCTGCTTCTAGTGGTGGTTGGGTACTGTGGCTTGTGTCTTGCATCTTCCCATTACAGCCCCATCCCCACCCCATCACATTTTGTCCTCTTTGTGTTTACTCTGCCTGTCTCAAATCTCCTTCCAATTTTTTCTATGACTCATAGAATTTGATTTAGGGACTCACTCAGATGGTCAAGATCATCTTCTCTTCTGCTGGTTCTCTATTTACAGAAAAAACCCCTTAATAAAAATAAAGCAAAGTATGGGACCATAGTGATAGCATAGAGGGTAGCACATTTGCCATGCATGTAGCCAACTTGAGTTCGATCTCTGGCATGGTCTCCTGAGCTTGCCAGGAGTGATTTTTGAGTGCAGAGCTAGGAGAAATGCCAGTGATGCCAACCCCCATTCCCAAATTAAAGTAGGACATAGTTATATCTGGTATGGGAGGGATCACTATTCAACTCATCAGTTACCCTTACAGATTTATAGTCCATAGTTCCAGTGATAGAACCCCAGATCTCATGCATTTACCTCTGAGCTACATCCCTAACCCTATTGATAATATTCTTATGAAATATCCTAAATCTTCATAAAATATTTTGTATCTTATTAAAATACAGATAACAAATGTTTCCTTCTAAAATGGTGATTTAGAGGGGTCCAGGAAGATAGTATAGCAAGTAAAATGCTTGTATTGCACATGGTGGCATGGTTTTGATCTCCAGTACATATAGTTCCCCAGAACTTCACCAAAATTAGTGCCTGAGGTACAAAGCCATGCGTTGGTCCTACCCCACTGCTTAGTGACCCCTCCAAAATAATTTTTGAGCTTTTTTTTTTTTTTGGTTTTTGGGCCACACCCCGCGGTGCTCAGGGGGCTACTCCTGGCTGTCTGCTCAGAAATAGCTCCTGGCAGGCACGGGGGACCATATGGGACACCGGGATTCAAACCAACCACCTTTGGTCCTGGATCGGCTGCTTGCAAGGCAAAACAGCTGTGCTATCTCTCCGGGCCCCGAGCTTTTTGTTTTCTTTCCACTCCACTTACATGAATAATTAAGATTTCATAATATCTCCACCAATTGTACTTTTATTTTATAAACATTTTGCCACTATTATATTTTATATGTATTTCTATTTCACACTAAATTTTATAAGCAATAGATCAGATTTATAATTTGTTTGAGCCATACCTGACAGCACTCAGGGGTCAATCCTGGCTCTGCACTCAGAATTCACCTCCTGTCAGGCTTGGGGGACCATGTTGGATACTGGAGGATTCAAATCTTAGTCTCTCCCGGGTTGGTGCATGCATAGACAAATGCCCCTACTGCTGTGTTATCGCTATAGACCCCAGATTTATAAATTGTAAAATATACAAATTACCAAACAGGTGACAAGTCTTAGCTAGAAGTGAAAATTGTTTGTTTTGTTTTAGGGCTACACCTGGACAGTGCTCAGTGTTTACTCTTGTCTCTGCAGTTGGTACTCACACTTGGCAATGCTCAGGCAACCATAGAGGGGTGCCCAGGATTGAACCCAGGTTGGGATTAAACCCAGGTTGGCCACTAGCAAAGCAAAAGACCTTACCACTGTCCTATTTCTCTGGCCCCAGAAAGTGAAAATTTTTATATTAAGCTTGTGACAATGATGCTCAGATGTCTTAGAATTCCAGATCACCTTGGATTTAACTAATCACTGGATTATGAAAAACAAACCAAACCAATTTACCAAACCAACTAACCAGACCAACAAACCAACCAAACCAAAAAAAACCAACTACAGAGGGGCCGGGAGGCAGTGGTGCAAGCAAAGGGCATTTGCCTTGCACACGCTGACCTAGGATGAACCACAGTTCAATCCCCTGGCATCCCAGCTGGTTCCCCCAAGCCAGGAGCGATTTCTGGGTGCAGGAGCCAGGAGTAAACTCCTGAGCATCACCATGGTGTGGCCCCAAAAACCAAAAAAAAAAAAAAAAATGCTTTATAAGGGGAACAGTCGCACTAGTATTACGGGGGTAAAGGAAGGAGAAGTGGGATGCATGCTAGGAACAGGGGTGGAGAGAGGATAACACTGGTGGTGGTGGGAATGTCCCTCATTCATTATCACTATGTGCCTTAAATATTACTGTGAAAGATTTGTAATTCACTTTGACCACAATAAAAATTAAAAAAGAAAAACAACAACAAACAAAACAAAACAAAAAACCAAAACCACTATAGAAACTCAAACAAACCAAACCAATCCAAAACCAAAATCTCCTCTTAGCTTTATTAGACAGTTGAAGTTGCAGGATAAAACACTGCTTCCCAAATTGGGGAGACACAGATAAATGTAGAGAATTTCAACTTGCCAAAGCAAAGGCCTGCAAACAGAAACGTAAACAATAGCTTGATAAATTATTGAAAACTCAGAATGGACAAGTTTGAGGGCTGAAAATCCTGAAAACCTCAGGAAAAGCTATTTTGTTTCTTAGTCCGCCCACTTTATAAGTTTAACCCCCAGGATCTACCAGATTCTCACAATGAAGATGAAAAAAAATCTTTTCTATTAAGGGGATGGGAAAAGTTACCATTTTGAAATAAACCTCAAAGTATTGTATTCTTCTTTTTTTTTTTCAAGGCCCGATTATCCCTGGGGAAGAGCAATAATAAACTAATTTTCTCTAAGCCTTTCTGTCTCAACAGAGGAGAGGTGGGAAACTCCAGAACTTGTGAAAGGTCATGGCCAATGGTCACAGGCTCTGTAAGATAGGCTTAACCACAGGACTGTCGAATGCTTCCAGTCATCATATTTTTAACACCACAGCAATTGGACACCAGCAGGGAAATAGTGTTGAAAGCCATGTACCCCACAGATATTATTTAAGAAGGAGTCTTCAGGGAAATCTAAGGACAACAGGGCTGGGCAAAAACAAGACCACCAAGAGCCTAAAGACATAACCTGTAGATACAGCAAATGGGGAACACAACTTGTAGTCACAAACAGTTGATACAGCTTACTACACAGATCTATTTACCTCAGGTTCTTTCGCCTGGATATAGCATCCAACTTCCAATAAAAATTGTTTGGCATACTAAAAGACAGAGAAAAAGGCATAGATAGCAAACTTCAACATCAGATTGAGCTGAGTCAGAAGGGTGTTTGAGATTATCAGACTTGAAATTAATAAAAACGGTGATTAAGTATGCCAAGGGATTTCTTGAAAAAAGTAGACATAGATGATGAGATAAATCAGAGGCGAAAACTCTAAAGTGGACTCAATAGGAAATGCTACAGATTATAACCAACATTGTAATAGAAATGAAGAAAGAATGGTGGGCATATCAGTAGACTGGAGGATGGCTGAAAAAAGAATCAAATGTTGAAGAAACAGGCACAGATCTTGAAGTTTTAGTTTCTTCTAAAACTAAAACTGAAAGGAAGAAGAATGAGAGGACAAAAAAAAATATCTGAGAAATCTGAGGCAACCCCCAAAGGGGAATATCAACAAGAGATGAGTGAATAAAGCAGAAACTGGAGGGGCCAGGATGTTTGAGGGGCGGAGAGAAAAACTGACTGAGAAAAATTGTCCAAAGCCTCTTGTTAAACTGTCTGAGGGATCCCTCTCTTCCTTACATCTTTTACGCCCCAAACCATTTGTTTCTTTTATTGGAACTCTCCAGAACATTCCTACAGGATGACATCCATTTGTTAATCATCGGTAAGCTACATGAGGTCCCTCCCTACTGTTTCCACGGAGTTTACTAATCTCCTACCCCTGTTTCTCTCTAAACCATGTATCTCCTGCTTTTCATTTTATATCCTTTTCAGCGGGAAACATTCTATCATGTATATGGAGAGCAAACAGAATTTAACTCTGCTTTGTCTTTGTTCAGACCCAATTCTATGAGAGCTGGAGCTCAGATAGTCCCCCAGTGAATTAATTCTGCTTCTAAAGATTTGAGAGTTAGCATTTACTTCTTCCTAATCTTTTGGGGGGGGAACTGGGCTGGAATCCTGAAATAAAATCTTATTTGGAGACAGAAAAATAATGAGAAAATAGTTACTCAAATGGCCAGACAATAAACTATAGATCAAAGAAGCTCAGAGAACACTAAGCAGGATAAATGCCAAATAACTATTGGTTGGGTAGATCATATTCAAATTGCAGATAATCAAAAAACAAAAAAAAGTATATTAAAACACACCAGAGAAAAATTTAACCTATAGAAGAGCAAAAGATAAGAATGACATTGAATTTCTCTTTAGAAGTCAAGCAAACAAGAACTGGGAAGATAGCAATAGAGGGCTGGAGCTCCTGTTTGGCATTCTCAGGGCTTACACTAATCCCTAATGCTGTACAACCTTTCTAGCTCTGCCTGATGTATCCTTAGTGGCCCCTGCTCATGAGGTGCCTCTAGAAAAAACCAACAAAAAAAAAGTAATGCATACAAAAAGAAAGAAGAAATAAATGACCAATTTAGTATCCTGTTTCCAGTGAGATATCCTTCCAAAGTGAGGAAGACATAAAGTTCTATTCAGGTGATCAGTGACCTGAAAATTTGTTACCAGTTGAACCTCCTTGTAAGAAATGTTTAAAGGGGTCCAGAGAGATAGCACAGCGGCTTTTGCCTTGCAAGCAGGCATGCCTGCCAGGAGCTATTTTTGGAGCAGACAGCCAGGAGTTACCCCTGAGCAACGCTGGGTGTAGGCCCCAAAAAAAAAAAAAAAAAAAAGGAAATGTTTAAAGAAGGTCTTTAGAGAGAAAGAGTCAGAAACTCAGATCTCCCTTTAAAAGAAAGGGAGTCAGAGGAGGACTAAAGAAAAGCAAAGAGGAAATATTTGTTTTTCTTATCTAATTTATCTAATGGATTGAGGGGAATGCTTTAAAAGTAATAGGTCTATCAGTAGAATGGTCTGTGTAGAAGAGGAATTGATGACAAGCTTATTGGAAAGAATGAGGAATATAAAGCTGTGTGATTTGTTTGTAACTACTTGGGGAGGAAATATATGCCTTTGAAAGAGGTGTTGGATTAATTTACACGTATGATGCACACTCAAGCGCAACTTCTAAAAGGATTTTTTAAAACAGTATAACAGATATCCTAAGAGAGGAGGAAAGAGTAGAATCACATAAACCATTCAAATATGACAGCAGAAAAGAGGCAAATAAAAGAAATTAAAGTCAAAAGTATTCAGAAACATGGTGGGTATGAATCAAACCAGATTAAAGGTCTACCTTGGGATTTATCATCAAAAGGCACTTGCTTGTGAGTGATGCAGGTGAAGAGTGAAGCATCAGCTCGCTTTCTAGAATCCCTGCTACTCTCTGTCTTCATCACCTTTTTAAAAAAGAGTTTTGTTTTTTAACAGTACCCCAACACATGATGTTAGGATTTAAATTAGATTATATAAAACACTTTTAGGACAGTACCAGGCACATAATAAGCACTCAATAAAAGCTACCCACTAATTATTTTCTGTATATAAAAGCTACCCTCTATTATTTTATATGAAAAGCTACTTACTATTATTTTCTGTATAAGTGATGTGCTTACTATAATTTGAGGTTGTGTTTAAACAAGAGTGTTACAAACATGTATTTAGAAAATACTAAAAAAAAAAAAATTAAGAGTGGGCCAGGGATATAGTAATGCAGGTAGGGGATATTGCCTTACACCATGGTCCACTTGGGTTTAATCCTCAGTATCCCATATGGTTCCTTGGAAACTGCTAGGTATGACTCATAATTGCAAGCCAAGTAGATATCCCTGAACACGGCTGTGTGTGGGTCCTCCCCAAAAATAGAACAACATCAACAACAAATCAGAATATGGTATAATTGTGGGGAACAGGTGTGTCAAAGGGGAAAATCCAGTTTTCAGCAACACTGGGGGGCCATACATTAATGGTCCTTTCAAAAATACACATATACACACATATAAAATTTTATATGTATATGATGCTAACTTTTTTCAACCCAGGATCTTACATAGTTGAGGAGTATTATCCATCAATAAACGTTCACTTCAATAAAAAATTTAAAAATAATAATATTTTTCTATATTATTTATTGTGATAATCTACTACATCTTAATATTCAGTATAAATTTTTTTTATGCCTAAAGACACAAACTAAGTTTCAAACACTTGCATGCATTTAACCTAAAGTTTAAAAACATAAACCCACTTTTATTTTTTATTTTTTGGCTTGGCTCGTCATTGAGTTGGCTGTGCATGAGAATTTGGAGACACAATGGCAAGTGTAACAGCACACAATCCATCTTCTCATCAAAAAGCCGAAGCCCTGTGTACTAAGCCTGACGCCTTGAGTGAGCTTCCCTGGGAATTCAAGTAGCAGCAGGAATATAATTGAATTTTCCATTTATCAGCGGAGAATGTCGAAAAGTAAAAGAAAGACAAAATGGAAGGGCTGCGAAGGTCAGACATGAGGAATTTTCCAAATGGCAACATCTATTGCATATATTGGCCAGGATTTTCTGAGGGCTGGGCACCAGCCTTAGGGAGGTCTCCCTCCCCAGGAAGATGGAGGGGGGGGGAGGAGGGAGGGAGGGAGGAGGGGAGGGAGGGAGGGAGGGGGAGGGAGTGGGGATAGAGAGAGAGAGGAGAGAGAGAGAGAGAGAGAGAGAGAGAGAGAGAGAGAGGAGAGAGAGAGAGAGAGAGATGCGCTTAGTTGGAGGGTGAGCTTTGAGGAGACCCACCTGTCCCTATGCCCGACTGCCAGGAGTCCCTGCAGAGGGTGCGGCTGGTATTTCTCTCCCAGCCACTCCTACCCAGCCGGTCTCAGGGAGCCTGTGACCTCTCCTTGCCCTTGGGCTCTTGGGAGCAGCAGGAACTGGGGCTGTGGGGTGAAAAGCTTGGGTGTTACCAGGCACATTCTTTAAAATGTGAACGAAAGAAAACAAAAGCTCACACCCTGAAACTGTTCTGAGAACGGGTAGTTCCTTCCTCTTGGTACCTTGCTTCTCTTTACTGGATCTAAAGGGCCAGCAGTGGAGAAACCAATGCTGTGCATTAAGCTCAGCAGAAACCAGTGATCTCAGGATGCTAAGGGGAGGTGTGCGTAGGGAAAGGCCCTTGTGATGATGCTGGAAGGACGGAAGGGAGGTACTGCAGCATCACAAGGATAAGACAGTACTACTGTAAAAAATCATTAAAAGGGGGCTAGGGACAGATGAGCATAGAGGTAAAACATTTACCTTTCACGCAGAAGGTCTGTGGTCCTCTGAGCCTGCCAGGAATGATTGTCTGAGGCACAGAGCCAGGAGTAACCCCTAAGCGCTACCCGGGCCTGTGACCCCCCCACCCAAATCATTAAAAGGTACAATAATGAAAAAAATCATTAAGATGTACAATAATTAAAAATGTTTTAAATATGTATTATGTATACACATGTTATATATAAATTATACATACATAACATATATTAATATAGGTAACAAATATACATATAATATATGTATACTATAAATATAATTATGGGAGGGAACTGGAGAGATGGGTGTAGTAGATAAGGCTTTTGCCTTGCACACAAGGCAACCTCTTATGGTTCCCACCCAGCCCTGCCAGGAGTGATCCCTGAGCACAGAGCCAGGAGTAAGCCCTGAGCACTGTGAGGTGTGGGCAACAGTGCTCAGGGCTTACAAAATTATAATATGGAAAATAAAACAACAATTAATATAATGTTGTTACTTGTACTCTGAAGGAAGTGCTCAGTGTCAGCATGAACTTGTGGTTCCAAACTTTCTATTTTTAATTTGGTGTTTTTCTCATCCTTCCCCTTTACTCCCACTATCAAGCACAAAAAATAGCTGGACTGAAAAAAAAAAAAAAGAATCGATACCTTAGAACTAAAAAGAATAAAGAGAAAAATCAAGTTAAAAAAACAAACAACATTAAAAAATAAAAAAATCGACAACAAATAAAAAAAGTAAATAAATAAAACAACAAAATAAAACAAAGAAGGAAGGCCATTTAGAGTGACAGGAGTGAGAGTGTGTCTTATTGGCTGAGTGGCTGGAGGGCGAGGTACATTCCTTGCCCCCCCCCAATCCATCCATGCCCCAAACAAAGCACGGTATATTATGCTTCCCAGAAGAGTTTTCTTGTTGAAATAATATTTGTTAGTAGAAAACTTACCCAAATTCTGGGAAGTAGAAGGAGAAAGGGAAGTGTCAGCCAAGCATAATCCCACCTCCATCGACTTCGTAGTGTACCCCAGTCTAAACATTTTTTGTGCACATTTTTTCTATATAAAATTAACAAAAAGTGAGATCATAGGGGACATCTGTAAGAGGGGTTTTATAACCTTCTTTTTTCACTTAACAAAATATCAGAAACATCTTTTCATGCCATTAAATGCTCTTTAACTTTATGCGTTTCCCTGGCTCACTTTTAAGAGGTCCTCTGTTACAACATTACATCTCTGTTTTGTTTTATTTGAGTTTTAATACTCATTTTTATTGGACGAAGCTGCTAGCAGCAGCAACAGCAGCAACAGCAGGGCCTCATGTTTCTTTTTATATAGTGAAGGCTCTTTGCTCCTTCCACCTCTAGGTAGTCGGTTCCTTTCATTCCACTAATTTATGTTACTCCTGCTGGAGGAACCCATCTTGCTCTGGTACCTAATGGGCGTGCTTTGTACTGCGCATGTGCAACAAATGTCAACCACAGTCTTCTCTCTCCCATGTTGGATGAATCATGGCAAATGAGAGAGTGAGACTGCAGTTCCTTTGAGAGGATACAACCCTGCTTTAGCATCTGGGTGTTTTTTGGGGGGAGGCTGCCCGAGCTTGTGCTAGGAGGCCCTGTGAGCACTCCCTGTGATTCTCAATCAACTCAGTCTGCTGTTGAATGTGATGATCCCCCGCGTTTGGTGCTATCCTGCCCTGCCGAGAACCACACAGCCATCCTGGCAATACTGGGAGCTTAGAGGCCATGTGGTGGTGCCAGAGATCAAACCCCGGTCCAGTCTATGCAAGACACGCACCTTGTTCCCTGTACTACCTCTCTGTCCCTCGGGGCGTCTTCGATTTTATTTTGCCATAAGACACTTTTTTGCTGAGTGTTTGCCACAGGAAGTTATCTGCCGGTGAACCGCAGACACTGAAAAATTCTGATATGTGGAATAATAAAATAAATGTTGGTAGTTTCCATGAGAAAGTTGTTTTCTTTTTCACTCACAGAATTTGCTTCTAAATTATTATTATCTATTTATTTTTTATTGTTCAGGGTTTACTTGTGACTCTTCACTCAGGATCACTCCTGGCTGGGAGACCAATATGTGGTGCCAGGGATCGAACCTGGGTTGACCCTTATGCAAGACAAGATTCTTAGCCATTGTACTGTTGCTCTGGTCCCCCAAATTATTTTATGGGTGAGATTTTTCACTTGGATCTAATTGCCAGGAACTCAAGTAGATTAGTCATGGGATTAACTTGTTTGATAAATAAAAACATTCTACTTTTGTGACCCCTGTGCATCTACATTCTACAATCTACATTACATCTACATTTCTCTCACTAACAGGACTTGGAGTGAACTGTTGTTGAGATACTCTGGATGGTGCACAGGGTCCAATCTCCTTCACACCTCTACATAAACTCTTAACATTCTCATAGGTGGGAGTCCAATTCTTATCATCTTCTCTTAACATTGATAGGTGGTGCACTTGCCTTGCAATATAACTGATGCTGGTTTGATCTCTGGCACCACATATATTTCCTCAATCATTGCCAGGAAAAAAATCTGTTTCCTTGCCTTTTAAAACATTATTGTGGGTCAATAATTGTTAGTTCTCAGGCTTACTCATGGCTCTGTACTCAAGAAAACATCACTGGAGGTCTCAGGAGGTGCTAACGATCAAACCTGGTTTAGTTTCATGCAAGACAAGAGCTTCTCCACTTTGGTAGCTAGTGCTCTCTGAACCTGTTCCCTTGTTCTATATATTTTTTGTTTGTTTGTTTGTTTGTTTGGTTTGGAGCCACACCTGGCATGCTAAGGTGTATCCCTTGCTTTGCATTTAGGAATCACTCCTGGACTATGCTTGAGGTATGATATGTGGTGCTGGAAATCTAACTCTGGTTGGCTGCATGCAAGGCAAGCACCTTACCTAACATAAAGAAAGGACATTTTGGCGAGTGAGAGCCTTGTTTTGCTCACCACAAAGGACCTGTCTTTGCATTTATTTTTTCTTTTCCTAAGTCTTGGGTTTAGGGTCAAAGTGAAAAATCTGAGTTAGTGGGGCTGGAGAGATAGGAAGGTAGGGTGTTTGCCTTGCATGCAGAAGGATGGTGGTTCGAATCCCGGCATCCCATATGATCCCCTGAGCCTGCCAGGAGCGATTTCTGAATGTAAAGCCAGGAGTAACCCCTGAGTGCTGCCAGGTGTGACCCAAAAAGCCAAAAAAAAAATGAGTATCTACCACTGTGTTTGTTGAATGGATGGTTGATGGGACATATTTATTTATTTATTTATTTATTTATTTATTTATTTATTTATTTATTTATTTATTTTGTTTTTGCCCACACCTAATGGTGCTCAGTGGTCCCATGTAGTGGTGGGGCTCATGGGATTAGTTTGCAAGGCAGGAGCCCTACTCAATATTCTATCATTTTGTCCTGATGGAACTTGCTTTTGGTGAGTTGCATCATTTGTCAAGAAATACTCAGAATTAGAGAGATAATGTGGCCGGTAAGGTTTTTTCCTTGTATGTGGCCTATTTGGGTTGGATTCCTGGCATACTGACCACCATCAGGAGATAGCCCTATGTACAGATTAAGGAGTGAGCCTTGAGCATTGCAGGGTGTGGTTCAAAAACCTAATAAAAATTACCTTTTGAAATTTTTTATTGTGCATATGGGACAGTAGCTTTGAACTGATATTAATACATTTCAGTAATATTATGAAACAAAAGAACCCCTCAAAAGGAAAAATATGGCAATCATTTCAAGTGCCTCAGTGTAAGTAGGAAAGACGTGAGCCATCATTCCTCCTCTTGGTAGAAAATGTGTGGCCAGCCATTTCTGATTTCCTACCTGAATAAGAAGTTCCTTTTTATAAGGCTGGAGAGATATTATAGCAGGTAGGGTACTTGCCTTGCATGCAGCCAACCCAAATTTGATTCTCAGCACTCCAGCACACTTGTGTCTACCAGGAATGATTCCTGAGCACAAGAACAGGAGTAAACCCTGAGTAGCACCATATTTGAGGCCCCCAAACAAACATAAATGTATCTTCTCCATTTTTCTATGGTTTCTGTGAGCATATATCACAACATATGTGGTTCTTTGATTATATAACTATCCTACTAGATTATGTTCTAGAGACTAAAATCATGCATTATAACCCTCAGCATCCTCTTTGTCTAATCCACTGCCCACCAACAGTGAGTTTTTTTGAATGGTGAATGAGAATAACTATAATAATTATTATTTTTTTGGTTTTGGGCCATACCTGGTAACGCTCAGGGATTACTCTTGGCTATATGCTCAGAAACAGCTCCTGGCTTGGGGGACCATATGGGATGCTGGAAGATGGAACTGAAGTCCGTCCTAGGTTAGTGAGCGCAAGGCAAAAGCCCTACTGCTTGCACCACTGTTCTGGTAGAGAATAACCATTATACAGCTGATTTTGAATCTTGGATTTCTCTTAATTTTTTTTAACTTTACATTTATTGTTGACTTGCAGGGATACTATAAGAGTAATTGCAATAATTTTAATCTCAGGTCTTTGGAGAAATGCTTCATTAGGTTTGGCCCTAGATGCAGTGACCAAATGAATATTTAACCATTTTCTTTTATTTTCACCTACCAAAGCTGCTGGCTGTGAAAATTTACTTCTTTGGTGAAGTTGAGCCTATTGGTAAGAACATACAGTATTATTACACAAAATGTGACAGATGGCAGGTACCTAAATAATGCTTTGCATAATGAGAAAATTAATAGTTAATTAACAGTAAGCTCTGCTTTGTCGACCATTGAACATTGAACAGCATGTTTTTCCGCAAAGCAGAAATCCACAAATCTTATATGTGAATCCATTAGTTTCTTTTTGTAGATAAAATTGAAATCCTTTTTTTTTTTTTTTTCTGGGAAAAGACTGTGTTGATGTTTGCACTTGCTTCAGATTCCAAAGAACTTGATTTTGGGGGGAGAAGAACTTCACTTCTTTTGGTGGTTGATACGATGCGTTGAGTATTTTACTGAAAGGAGAATTGGTAAAGTGAACGATGCACTATTTTTTGGAAGATAAATGCAGATGGTTTTAAAATATTACATCTGGGCACTTTTGATTCCTTTAAAAAACGAGGCTGCAGGGGAAATAAAAGGGTAACAGAAGGGTAGAAATACAAATTGTCAAGTGTAAGCTCAGAATCACACCTCAAGAACTAGTAAAGTCAGAGAATGCTCAGTTGACCAGCTGCCTATTGAAATTTAGAAGAAATTTCAAAAGGCAGTGAGTGTGGGCGGTTTCTTAATAGAGTAGTGTTGAGTTCGATAGAGAAGTAACTACACTGACATCTATCATGACAATAGTAGTGAGTGAGAAAAATAGAATGTCTGTTTGAATACAGGCAGGGGGTGGGGAGGGGGAAGATGGGCATTGGTGGTGGAAAGATTGCACTGGTGAAGGGGGGGTGTTCTTTTTTTTATAACTGAAACCCAACTACAAACATGTTTGTAATCATAGTGCATAACAATATTAATATAGTATTAATAGAGTATTCATAGAGCTATCTCCTCCAAAAAGACCCTTTGAGACTGCTTAAGAGGTGAGAATGCACCATAGAGACAGTACTTGGCATCACAGGACTTTCTGAGTACATAACTGTATGAAAATTTGGATATAGAGTCTGATGTTTTTAAATTAGGGTGATGGGCACCAGTTTTTTATTTCACTATACATGCATCATAGGAGTCCACAATGTGTAACCCCTAGCCATACTCTTTTACATGTGACTTGCATGTGACTTAGGTGACTACCCCTTTCAAAAAGTTATTTTTCAGGGGCTGGAGTGGTGGTGCAGTGGTAGGGCATTTGCCTTGCACATGACTGACCTAGGATGGACCACAATTTGATTCCCCGGCATCCCATATGGTCCCCCAAGCCAGGAGCGATTTCTGCACAGAGCCCCTGAAGCTCCTGATCTCAGGAGTAACTCCTAAGCATCAACAGGTATGGCCCCAAACCAAACCAAAACAAAAAAAGTTCTTTTTCATTTTCATGATGTTATATAATCAGCTTTTGTTGAAATAACAAAGACACCCTCACCACTCAGTGATAATAGTGGTTTGTTACTCCTGTTCAGCTAGGGTTTATTTACTCTGGTTCTTTGGTCCTGAACTCAATCTCTAATGGCTAGTTATAGCGTCTCTTTTGTGACCAAATTCTGAGGAGCAGCCATCCGCCCCAAATCTTTTCCTCATTGCTCATTGCTAGGTGATAAATGGAGGCAAACTCCAAAGCTCCTGAAAGCTTTGGACATATTCAAGGAGCAAGGCATGTGACACAGATAAAACCCAGAAACTCTAAAGTTGTGAAATACCTGACCTCCAAAAAGAGTTACTAGGCTGGACGGGAAGAAGTACAACAACCAACCAGCCAAGCAACGATGAATACAATCCATCAAAATCTGTGTTGTCCTGGTAGTGGCATGATAGTATAGTGGAAAGGGCATTTGCCTTGTGCCTGTACAACTCAGGTTCCACCCCCAGCATTCCATTAGGAATCCCAAGCATTACCAAGAGTAACCCTGAGTACCACCAGGTTTGGCCCTGAAACAAAAGAACAAACAAAGAAGCAAAATCTGTGTTATTCCAGGTAATGTTGGTCAAACTCAATCTTAAGTCAGTCTTTTGCAGTATAAATTACTTTCAAGAAACTTTAATTTAGTGTTGGCGGGGATGTGGAGAGAAAGGAACTCTTATCCACTGCTGGTGGAATGACGTCTAGTTCAACCTTTATGGAAAGCGATATGAAGATTCCTCCAAAAACTGGAAATGGAGCTCCCATATGATCCAGCTATACCACTCCTAGGAATATACCCTAGAACACAAAAATACAATACAAAAATCCCTTCCTTACACCTATATTCATTGCAGCACTATTTACCATAGCAAGACTCTGGAAACAGCCAAGATACCCTTCAACAGATGAATGGCTAAAGAAACTGTGGTACATATTCACAATGGAATATTATGCAGCTGTCAGGAGAGATGAAGTCATGAAATTTTCCTATACATGGATGTACATGGAATCTATTATGCTGAGTGAAATAAGTCAGAGAGAGAGAGAGAAAAAGAGAGAGAGAAAGATGCAGAATGGTCTCACTCATCTATGGGTTTTAAGAAAAATGAAAGACATTCTTGCAATAATTACTTTCAGACACAAAAGAGAAAAGAGCTGGAAGTTCCAGCTCACCTCATGAAGCTCACCACAAACAGGGACGAGTTTAGTTAGAGAAATAACTACGTTTTGAACTATCCTAATAATGAGAATGTACAAGGGAAATAGAAAGCCTGTCTAGAGTACAGGCGGGGATTGGGTGGGGAGGAGGGAGATTTGGGACATTGGTGATGGGAATGTTACACTGGTGATGGTGGTGTTCTTTACATGACTGAAACCCAAACACAATCATGTATGTAATCAAGGTGTTTAAATAAAATATATAAAAAATAAATTTGGGTTTTAAAATTTTATTTATTTGTTTATTTATTTATTTATTTATTTATTTATTTTGTTTTTTTGGGCCACACCTGTTTGATGCTCAGGGGTTACTCCTGGCTAAGCACTCAGAAATTGCCCCTGGCTTGGGGGACCATATGGGACACTGGAGGATGAAACCGTGGTCGCGATCTTTCCTTGGCTAGCACTTGCAAGGCAGAAATCTTACCTGTAGCACCACCTTGCCGGCCCCAGGTTTTAAAATTTAAAAAAAAAAAAAGAAAGAAACTTTAATTTGGGGCTGGGACAATAGTACGGCAGGTAGTGCTCTTTGCTTTGCTGCTGACCAAGTTTGATCCCCAGTATCCCATGTGGTCCCCTGAGCACTGTTAGGAGTAATTCCTGATGCAGAGCCAGGAGTAAGCCCTCAGCATCACCAAGTGTGGCTCAAGAAGAAAAAAAAATGAAGCTTTGATTTATACAGTTCAATTTATGTAGCTTATACAGTAAAGATACGGTCATCAATAAGTTCTATATAAAGATTCCAGAAGTAAAACAGATAAGAAAGTTTCAAAGATGGAAAATTTTAATTGTGTCATTATAGGAGTGTTTTACTTTTTATAGGGGTCATTCTTGGAGGAACCCTGTGGTCATACAGGGCCAGGGATTAAACTCAGGGCCTGGTGTGTGTTAGGTATGTGTTTGACCGCTGGTCTACCTCCCCAGGAAATGCTTTATGGTCAATTATTTTTTAACTTTCTGGATGTCCAAGTCAGCAGAAAGGGATTTAGAGGGAAGCAGAAAAATTGAGGTTTAGTTACCATAAAGAAGATTTTTTTTTCTAGCCATCCTGAAAGACAACGAAGCAGCAAAGACTCCCCATTGGGTAATTATCTCATTTATCTGCCTGAAGGAGGAAGGCTCACCCAGATAACAGGCTTCTGCCAAGACCATGAATTCTGAAATAAAGAAGTTCTTTTGAAAGATAGATGGTATTAAAATTCTTTGACTTCAGTAAAAAGGCACCAAGGAACTCAGAAGTTGGCATTCTGTAGAATGTGAAAATAGTAAGAGAAACAGACAGGAAAGTGTAATTCTGAGCACGCATTGTTTATTTTTTGGGGGTAGAAAAGCCATCATAGTCAGTTCTAATTTTAACATACTTTCTTACACACATTTGATTAATACTGACTGCACTGAGCATGGTAATAGTGTTGGTTGGCTACAAAAATAAAATGACACAATTATAAGTTCCTATAATTGCTGTTTAGGGCATCTATTAACATAACTCTTCTTTAGAATTTGAGTCATACTTTTTTTTTTTTTTTGGGTCACATCCAGCAGCGCTCAGGGGCTACTCCTTGCTCTATGCTCAGGAATCACCCCCGGCAGGCTTGGGGACCAAATGGGATGCAGGGATTCCAACTACCGTCCTTCTGCATGCAAGGCAAATGCCCTACCGCTGTGCTTTCTCCGGCCCCTTGAGCCACTCTTTAAAAAAAACAGAATAGTTCTTTAAAACCATACATCCAGAGCAACTGTTATAAAAATATAAATGATAAAATAATTTCTGCCTTTCAGATGATTATATAAATGCTGTTACTACTACCTCTCTCCTGTGCAGGGATTTCATCTCTTTTTCTCCTTTCTCCTTTCCTTCTATCTCTCCTCTCCCTCCTCCTTGCTACTTGCTCCCTTTTTCCTTACCCCATTCTTTCTTTTTCCTATTTTTTTGGCCACATCTGGAGGGGCTCAGGGATTACTCCTGACTCTGTGCTCAGGAATCGCTCCTGGCAGGCTCAGGGGTCCATATGGGATGCCTGGGATTGAATCTAGGTTTGTCCCAGGTCAGCAGCATGTAAGGCAAACACCCTACCACTGTGCCCAACCATCTTTCTAAATGTCTAAAAAAGGTCTTCCTTTGCCCAGCTGTATTGAGGTACATTTGCAAATAAAATGGCAAAGTTTTTAATGGGAGCAACATATTGATTTGATATGTTTGTAGATTCTGAAAGGTTTCCATGCCCAGCTAATACATTCATTACCTCGCCATTTTTTTTGAGGGGGAGTATTTAAGTTTTACTCTCTTAGCATATTTGAATTCTGAAACAATGTCAAACATGGTGCCCCTGCTAGATAATAGACACCACCCCACTTAATTCATCTTGTAGCTGATCTCTCCTACCCTCCTTCCTGTGCTTACAATTTCTTTTTTCTGACATGGTATATAGATTGCATGCAGAATTTCCAGTTCCCAGCCAGCTTGAGACTCTCGAGATTAATCCAGGGCCGCAGGCACTTCTGATGACATCCAAGGTGTTATAATTTTATTTGTCGTTATTATTTGCCATTTTAAAACTATTTAAAATATTTTTAGGGGCTGGAGAGATAGCATGGAGGTAGGACATTTGCCTTGCATTCAGAAGAATGGTGGTTCAAATCCTGGCATCCCATATGGTCCCCTGAGCCTACAGAGCATTTCTGAGCCTACATAGATCCAGGAGTAAACCCTGAGTGCTGCCGGGTGTGACCCCCCAAAAATAATTAAAAAATATTTTTAGAGGGGCCATAACTGATGGTGTGGAGGCTAGGGTCTGATGATTTTGGGGATCACAACGGTGCTGGTCTGGTGCATGAGTCCCTAATTGACTGAACTCACGATCTTCCAGCTATATGTCCTGTCACTTGGATCCTCTTTCTAGTCCCATTTGTTTTTTGGGGTACACTCAGTGGTGCTTAAGACTTTCTTTTGGCTCTCTGTTTAGGGGTCACTCCTGGAGGTGCTCTGGAGGGCTTGATGCAAGGCAGCTCTACTCTTCCCATCTCATTTTAAACTTTTAGGCCCTTCCTTTGGGCCTATTTACTTTGATAGTTTAATTTTTTAAATACTTATAAATACAATTATAGTGGGCCAGAGCAATAGTACAAGGCTAGGAAGCTTGTCTCGAGCATGTCTGGGTTTGATCACCAGGATCCCATCTAGCACCCTGAGCATCACCAGGAGTTATCCCTGTTCACTGCCTAACGTGACTCTCCCAAAAGCAAAAAACAAAAACAAAACAAAAACAAACAGTTTAGGTCACATAGTTACAGTAATTGTTGACTATATGTCATTGCTGATTCCACCACTATGGAAGACAGATATTGCTGTATGTTTGCTTTTGACATGGGTCTGTGAGACTCTGTTATAGGGGTGCAAAGGCATGGCAGGGGTGAACCCTTCTACGGAAATGGCCTTTATGGTAGCCCAATCCAAGAGATAGCAATGAATTAAAATTGATCAGCAAGTGCAGTTTGGCCAAGGGGCTGCGGCTATTCCTTAGAAAGAAGGGGTCCTCCCTGGCACAGCTGGTATTTCTGTGAGCACAGTGCGCCCTGTTATTTTTACTTATTTATTTATTTATATTTTTTTTTTTTTTTTTTTTTTTATTTTTTTTTTTTTTTTTTTTTTTTTTTTTGGTTTTTGGGTCACACCCGCAGTGCTCAGGGGTTACTCCTGGCTCTATGCTCAGAAATCGCTCCTGGCAGGCACGGGGGACCATATGGGACGCCGGGATTTGAACCACGGACCTTCTGCATGAAAGGCAAACACCTTACCTCCATGCTATCTCTCCGGCCCCTATTTTATAATTTTTATTGTTTATTGAATTACGAATCTTTCACAGTAAAATTTTTTTTGTGGGGGGAATCACACCTGGCAGCACTCAGGGGCTCCTCCTGGCTCTACGCTCAGAAATCGCTCCCGGCAGGCTCAAGGGATCATATGGGATAACGGGATTCGAACCACCGTCCTTCTGCATGCAAGGCAAATGCCTTATCTCCATGCTATCTCTCCGGCCCCCTCACAGTAATATTTAAGGTATATAGTGACAATGAATCAGGGCCTCCACCTTCTTATTTTATTCAGCACCACTCATCTCCAGTCACCCCTGGATATGGACCGAGCTGTCCCTAGCGCTAAGAAACTTGCTGACTCACTTCAGGCCCTGGTGTCGGAGTCGAAGCTCGGCTGCAGCGGGTCACCCCCATTATGTAGATGGGAAAATCGAGACCCGGAGCCAGGCTATGTATTGATTGGACCACTCAGTCCCGCAGGAGGGCGCTTTCAAGGGGCATGTGCAGCAGCATGCACCCCGATGTGCAGCCTTTGATCTAACAAGCCCCGGAATTCAGATCTCGCCTCGTGTGCCTTTTGACTTCCAGCCTGGAAACATTGATTTTTTTTTCTGGCCCGTTTTGCTCGGCCGAGGAGTTTGGAACATTGCTTTTTTTTTTTCATGCGGGAATAACTTTCCGCAGATTCTGGGGGGTGATGGGGGGTGTTAATTGGCCAAGAGGCTGCGGCTATTCCTTAAAAAAAAGGAGCAGGGTCTTCACTGGACACGGCTGGCCTTTCTGTGAGCACAGAGCACCCTCTTATTTTATTCATTTTTTGATAATCACCGTATATGTGCGTAACACACAACACACAACAACAACACACAATGAAAACCAATTACGAATGCAGAAAGGCTTGTAGGGAGCCTAAAAGGAGCAGATTTAGTGGGGTGATGGTGGGGGAAAGCCCGCGATACTCCAATTTCCCCCTACCCGGGCAGGGGCGCTCGGGGACGCCTTGGCCCGCTTGGAACCGGTCGGTGGCAGCAGGCGCGTCGTCCCTGGCTCCGCCTTGGGGGACACGCTCCCCGGTTCCCTGGACTCCAGTCTCCCCGGCTACCGTGCGCCACTGTCCGCTGGGTTGGAGCTGCGGGAGCGCGGACGCAGCCAGAGAACCCCCAGTGGGAAGGCCAGGGGGTGTGAGGGGGGACCCTCGGGACCCCAATCGCGACTCTGCTCCGCGCCCCAGGCTCGCTCGCCGGGGTGGCAGCGCGGGGCGCTCCCCGCAGCTTCCCCGATCGTGCCCCCCGCCTGCCCCCGCGTCGCCTCCCCGGGGCCCGACGTCTCGTTCCCTGCCTCTCGGGTCGGGGCGCGCCGGTGGGTTTGGCCTGGCGGCGAGGCGGGGAAGCGAGCGAGGGGCGGGAGCGAGCGAGCGAGTGTGCGTGAGTCACCCCGGCACCTGGAGCGCGAGCGACGCAGACGAGCAGCGCGCGCGGAGCCCGAACCCCAAGCCCAGCCCGAGCGCGCGCCGCCTCCCCGGCTTCAAGGCCGCTCCCCGGGCTCGCTGCGCTCCCGCCGGCCCCGAGGCGGACGGTCGGGCGGTCGGTCGGTCGGTGCGGGGCCCCGCGGGGGAATGTCACAGCGGCTCCGGGGAGCCCCAGCCACCCTCGCCATCGCTGCCACCGACACCTCCGGGCACCGCCACCATGAACCCCCAGTGCGCCCGCTGCGGGAAAGTCGTGTATCCCACCGAGAAAGTCAACTGCTTGGACAAGGTGAGTGGGGGGCGCCAGCGCTGCACCTGCTCCCCAAGTTTGGAAGCGTCGGAATGGGGATGCGGATGCCGATGGGGATGGGGACGGGGAGACACGCGCGATCGCGACCGCGGGAGTGGGTGTCCCAGCGGGCGAGGCTGAAGACGCTCGCCCGCCGGGCCCCAAGCGCAGCGCCGTGGGAATGAATCCTATCGGGTGCGGGGCTGCTGCGGAGAGCGCAGGCTGCGGGCCACCCTGGAAAGAAAGGGACCTGCAGCCTCCCCCCCGCTCACCCCGCTCCTGAGCCCTTCAGGACTCAGTCCTGCCCGTCTGAGCCCCGCGTCGCCCCTCACTCGTGCGCTAGTCCACACCGCACCCCCAAACCCCGGAACCTCCAGGACTAGGTGGAGAGGCTCAGAGGAATGACGGTGGCGCCCAGAGGCCGCTCGCTGCCGCATTGCTAAGAACGATCTCTCTGCACCCCCAGCCGCCGAGCCGCCCCCTGTCCGTCCCCAACTCCCAACCTGGGGGACACTGAGTCTCTAACCCGGGAGACTTGTGGGGCCAGTGGTGGCACCTTCTCTGCTATGGCTGTGTCCGGCGCTCGGGCCCAGGAGTGACACCTGGAGCCAGCTGGAGGCGTGCCCCGAGAATTTTGGGCGGGGATCCAGAAGCCTCCCAGGAGTAGCCTGTGTCCCCCCTCTTTCTCCCCCCCATACACCTCTGTCATGGTAGGAGTTTGGGGGGGAGTCGCCTGTTCTGAGTTTGCTCTGAGATTCGGGGCTCACTCCGGACTAGCTCCTGCCCCCTGGGGCGGAATCCAGCACAAACTCAGGGTTTGGAAGCCACTTTCTGCGCCTCTACGAACCCAGTCAGGGACGGGGCACCCTAGTTGCTCATCCCAGGGCCGCCAAAACCTGGCCCTTCTCCCATCTGGGTCTGAGGGCTGAGATGTGGGGAATTTAACACCCCTTGATGGACACAGTCGGGTTTTATTTCCTTACCTGCCCTCAGGTAAGTTCTTTTAGATGGGACACTCAAGTTACCCCAATTCTGGGGCTGGAGCGACAGTGTAGTGAATCTGCCACTGCCCTTGCACGTGAGTGACCCGGGTTCCAATCCTGTCCATCCCAGTGAGTGACCTGGGTTCCAATCCTGTCCATCCCAGCACAGCCACGAGTGATTTCCTGAGTGCAGGGCCCCAGGTATTACCTGTATATTCCCCATCCAAAACTCAAGAAGCGCCCAAACCCAAAACAACAATTAAAAAAAAAAAGCCCCCTTTCTGTGTCCATCCTGAAAAGCACTTGTTCTAAAATACAACGGGGCACTTATTTATTTTCCAGTATTGGCATAAGGGATGTTTCCACTGTGAAGTCTGCAAGATGGCGCTCAACATGAACAACTACAAAGGCTACGAGAAGAAACCTTATTGTAACGCGTAAGTATGGTCAGCGCGTGGCCAGCGAGGCACAGTTGGGCATGTTTTGGCAAAGTGACTCACCGTGTCCCCAAGGTGTGGCCATGGCTAGGGATTATCTGTGAATGACAGTGCCTTTCTGTCCCTCTCTAAAGTGCCTTCCACTGGAAGGCCCATGGTGTGTGTGTGTGTGTGTGTGAGTGTGTGTGTGTGTGTGTGTGTGTGTGTGTCACAGTGCAGATGGAGCACTGTGACTTTGCAGCAGAGGAACTTCCACACTCAGCACCTTAATGTGGGGGCTCCCCATACGCTTTCAGAGCATCACATGCCAATTTCCATTTTCAGCACCCCGAGGTTGCCATCCTACCTGCGACTCTCTGAACCTTGTTGCTAGGGAAAGAAGTCTGGAGATGATCTTGGTCTTTGCTGAGAACTTGGAACTTTGCTGGGGGAAACCGTGGGATGGAGACAAGGGCATTTCCGGGCCGTTTGTGGCAAGCTGTCAGTGAGGATTTATGAAGGAGTTTTCTTTGGCAGGTTTTTCTGCAGACTTGCTGCTCTGTTGTCATAACAGCAATTAAGTGGCGTTCGCATGGTGCTTACCGTGTGCGAGGTCTGGTCTGAGCACTTTCTGCATACTGATTCTTTCATCTTCAGCACCAATGAGTGGACTAGTGTGACTCACACTTGAAGGTGGTTTAATTAACGCAAATAGCAACTCCATCAACATGTCAAAGACACGGCTACTTGCGGAAGAGGGCGCTGTTATTATCCTCACTTGTGAGATAGAGATATTGGGGTCTGAGAGAGGAAATGACTGAAAGAAACTCAGATCTCTCCAAGGGCTGAAAGAGTGGCCAGTGCTTCTTCCCACTATTCCCTGACAGGTGTGTGTGTGTGTGTGTGTGGTGTGTGTGGGGTGTGTGTGTGTGTGTGTGTGTGTGTGTGTGTGTGTGTGTGCACTTCAGCTATTTGGAACACCCTAACCCCTAGGTGGTTTTTGGCTTTGATTGTCAAACTTCTTCCTGTTTCATCTCTTCCCAGTCTG
Organism: Suncus etruscus; assembly: GCF_024139225.1. Classification (NCBI taxonomy): domain Eukaryota; kingdom Metazoa; phylum Chordata; class Mammalia; order Eulipotyphla; family Soricidae; genus Suncus; species Suncus etruscus. The sequence continues at coordinate 26,238,092 of NC_064854.1, read as the reverse complement.
GAGGTACAGAGTATGTCTGGCCCTTAGGCTGGGTTATGTCCCGTGGCTTGTTTTCTCTGGACTTTAGAAAGCAGATTTATTCGGGTTCCTTGGAGATGGACATGGATGGTCCGGGGCTAATTCAGGTTTCATTTTGGGCAGCATATTATCGCAGAGTTATCAGACAAAACTTGGTAATCCATAAAATTTGCTCTTGCCCACCCCTACATTCACTTGTTTTTCAATCTGTGTGTTTTCTTCAGGACCTTCCTTGTTTAGTGTTAGATAGAAACTTTTCTTTTTCGTTCTGTTGTTTGGGCCATCCTGACAGTGCTCAGACACTATACCTGGCTCTATGCTCAGGGCTCATTCCTGGCTATGCTTAGGAGACTATTATTAGTGCCAAGGCTCATACCAGGGCTGTGGGGGTCAGAGCCTCCAGCTAGGCACTCAACTTTACCATTGAACTCACTCCCCAGGTCCCAGATTAGACACTTTCCCAAACCTCAGAAAAGGGATTGTCCAACAGAATGGACAACTTTCTAGGCTAAGAAAGCTCCACATCCTGTTAGCTTCAGTTGCATTCTCCACTGGGATAACAGGGAGCACATACCAAGACTTCAGCCTCCTAGTCTCCTGCGCTTGCCTCTCAGTGGACAGCAAGAACTGTTTGGTTACAGATCAAAGGCAAGAGGCAGTAACCAGAAGGGAAAGGGCCCCTTCAACCCATAAACAGGATAATTGCTCTTTGGTTAAAGGAAAGCTATTCTTCCTGCAACTATCCAGCCTGAGGCCTAAATCGATCAGGCTTTATGGACCACATCGAATTCTTTATAGTTCTGAGCTTGGAGTTTAACCCTGCAGAAACAGTGCCTGTGCTGGGAGTGGAGGAGGAAAGAGAGAAAGGAGAATAGGTGAGAACAGTGTAGAACAGAAGAGAATATGGTACAGGACAATCTCTAGTTCTCCATGAATGTGTATTTACATCCACTCATGCAGATAAATAAATAGACTTAGAAAAAGAAATAAGCAGAGTCAAAGGACAGGAACAAAACCAGACCAGAGGTTTTGATTGCACTGGGCCTCTTGGAAGTTCAGTTTAGTCCCATTAAGAAAGAATATCAAATTTTGCAGCAGGCAATGCCTGGCTGGTTGGCATTTTGACTTCATAGCCAACCAGTGCCCAGAAATATTGAGATGTCTATTCAAACAACAAAGGCACTCTTTGTAAATAGCACATGTCCTGCCACAGTGTTTCCTTCATAAATCTGAGTCTCTTCTTGGGAAAACTTTGTGAATCCCTAAGTGAAGTGTTTATAGATTGTTCTTATACTGTTCAGTTCTTTATGAGTTTTACATCATGTGTTTGGGGTAGCAGTTCAAATTTATTTATTTATTTTGCTTAATATTGAACTTGGCAGTTTGCTTTATTGAAAAGAGAGATGAGAAGACAAGAAACAAACTTTTTTGGACCAAGTAGAGAGTCTTAAGGTTTCATATAATGTGAAGCGCACAGTTTGGTTTTCTATGCTGACTCCAAAAAAATGGAGCTTTAGGGCCCGGAGAGATAGCACAGCGGTGTTTGCCTTGCAAGCAGCTGATCCAGGACCAAAGGTGGTTGGTTCGAATCCCGGTGTCCCATATGGTCCCCCGTGCCTGCCAGGAGCTATTTCTGAGCAGACAGCCAGGAGTAACCCCTGAGCACCGCCGGGTGTGGCCCAAAAACCAAAAAAAAAAAAAAAAATGGAGCTTTATAGGGTTGCAGGTTTTTGCTGCTGGCAGATCCCAGGCATCCAGGCTCCATTTTCAATCCTCCTCTTTCTGAGGACAAAGGTTGCCAGGTCCAGTCAGTGGTTAAGATTAACATGGTTTGCCTTCTGGGAGTCCCCGCTTCTTTTGCCCTAAGTTGGGTGGTACTTCCTGTGTCTTGGCCAGGAGTGCTGCCATTATTTCTCTGGGTCACTGGCAGAAAATTGATTCTCCTAAGCAAACTGCTACTGGAAAATTTGTGTTCCTGTAGAGCAACATTTTCTCTGTACCTGGTTCTGTTCAAGTGCTAATCAATAGATAGACTTAAATGAAAATGACTGTTCTCTCTGCAACTCTTGATTGTGTAAATGTTCATATACCTCAGAGTTGAAAGGACAACACAGCAGATACCTGAAATTTCTCCACCAACATAACTGTTATTGAGACATTATCATATTGGCTTCGTATTTTATCTGTTTATAAGTATACACATTTGATTGTTGGTGAACCACTAAGCAGTTTCAAGTAATAGATTGGTTTCATCCAAGGAGATATTTCAGCCCTTCAAGTGATTGCAGAGCTGCTCTAAGAAGGTTTTCTTAAATAATCACTGAGCCATTCTCCCATATCAGAAAATGAACAACAGTGTTTTGGTATCTGTCCTGTTCCTGTTCAGATTTACATCTTCAGAGTTGTTGAAATTTTTTTTTTTTTTTTGGTCACACCGGCAGCGTTCAGGGATTACTCCTGGCTGTATGCTCAGAAATCGCTCCTGGCAGACTCAGAGACCATATGGGATGCCGGGAATTGAACCACCATCCTTCTTCATGCAAGGCAAACACCCTACCTCCATGTTATCTCTCCTGCCCGAGTTGTTGATTTTTTTTTCTTTTTTGTTTTTTGGGTCACACCCGGCGGTGCTCAGGGGTTACTCCTGGCTGTCTGCTCAGAAATAGCTCCTGACAGGCACGGGGGACCATATGGGACACCAGGATTCGAACCAACCACCTTAGGTCCTGGATCGGCTGCTTGGAAGGCAAATGCCACTGTGCTATCTCTCCGGGCCCCGAGTTGTTGATTTTTCTAAGCCATACTCTCCAATCAAAATCAGACTCTCTATTGTCCATATTATTTAAATGACCAAGTGTTCTGATTATTGGCTACTTGTGATCAGTTCTTAAGTTTTGCTTAAGTGACTCATGCTAGTGATTTACATAAGCTCTCATAGTTTCAGAAAGAGGATTTTGGCATTTCTTCTGAGGAAAAAACATACATAATTAATAGTAAAATAAATATGAAAAATATGCCCCCAAATGGAAGGCACACATATAGAGACTTAGGATTATTTTCTGAAAACATAGGGGCTTTTTACTTTATTCAGTACATGAAGAGTATTTAAAGAGGTTCAAGGAGGGATCATTTTCTTCCTTTTAAATGTGTTTACTTATTTATATTCTCATGTATTTAGAGAAGTATTCTGTTTGATTTCTTGTAAAGGAAAACATGTATAAAAATAATGTAGATAATACTTAAGATTTGATCTTTTGGTAGAATGATCAAAGTATAAAGTACATACTAGCAGTACAACGAGGCCTAATACACATTTAGATTTTGTTCTCATTTGGTGCAGAAGGTACACCATTAAAATATTTAAAAACAAACCAGTCTATTTGAGTACGTGCCTTGTTTTCTGAAGAAACTCTTGATGTATCAAAAGCAGGCAAAGAATTCTTTAGCACATTCAGGTTTTCTTTTCCCCCAACCTGGAACTTGCAAAGAAAAGGGTACCAGGCAGTATTTTCATTGCTAAGAGCTGCTGAGAAAATAACATTAGATGATTAGACAAAAAACATAGCTCACTCTTGCCTGTGAATTTATATGCCAAGGGAAACTATACATGTTTTGTTACTCAACACGTCACAGGGAGAGTAGAACCCATCCCCCCCCCCGGCCATTTGTCAGATAAATTATTTAATTTATTGTGTGTGAAAGTAAAAATTCCAGTTATTATGTGTTCATGAAAAATACATTAGTTCTTAGCATTTTCTGAGAAATATTACCACTTAGCAAGAGTCATGCCAGGCTGGCCAGTTAATGCACTGTCACAAAGATCAAGTTATTCTGGGTCAGGGAGGGATCAGTTAATGATGCAATAGCTTAACAGGACTGAGCCAGTCATTTCTCCAAATCATCACTTTGGTAGAAATCAGACTTTTGGGGTGGGCATGGAGATCAGGGGAGCTGTCTGGATAACCCTGAGTGACCCACCCACTTCAAGTCCAACTCCCTTTTCTGTCAGATGTATTCTGGGGCCAAAAGAACTGAGCTATCTGGGCTCAAGGTGTTTAGTTATCTCCCCAAATATGCTATCCTCTTACTAGTAGCTTCCTTTAGCATCATCTTGGATGATGTTAAAAATAAAGCAGCAGGCACTTTGTGTCTTCACTGTACTTGTGCCTGACTTAAGTCTAGTGAATATTTATTGAAGCTCAGGAGCCAGGAAGATGCTGAACAGGGCACTATTCATTTGGAGCCTTCCAGAATAGGTGGAGTCATCCTGCCTTCCTGTGTCAAGGGTGGCCATCAAATGGGTGTTTCTCAACCTTTTTCTGGCTGTGGCTCCCTAGTTTTTGGCAGTGACCACTGCCTCCCCAATTGGTGCAATTTTTACCTGTAACCCCCTTAAAATATCTGGGAGAGATGCTGGGCTAGGCCAGCTTTGTGCAGCTCTCATGGACATGTTCTCTGTTACTTTTACTTGATGGGGTGCTCTAAGGCTGTGGAAGGAAATGAAAAATTCAAACTGAGACTTTTTTTTTTCCACCAGGCCTTGACCTTATCTCAGCTTAGGCCTCCCGACCTGGTTCTATAAACATGCCAAGGACTCAAGTTCTCTCAAGGAGAATGAGGCCTTCTCGTTCTTAGCCGAGCTTCTGAACTTTCCATGGGAGACCACTGGGGTGTATTTGGAGTTTTGGGTTGGAGACTTGGGTTCTTTCAGATCTCACTGATCACTCAGCCTCAATTTTTTTTTTTTCACTGCAGGATCAGACTAGTTCTTGCTTCACCCACAGGGGTCTGCAGATAGATCCACACGGCCTATGGAGCCTTGTGGTAAAGCTCAGGCCATGGCTCTCTCCTTGTGGATTCCTGGCCCACAGCCCAGCTTCAGTAAACAGCGGCTGCTCTTTGGTCCTCAGTGGTACTGCTTAGATGATGAAAAAGGAAAGAAAGGGGGAGAAGGGATAACAGAAGGAATGCCATGGAAATGCTAAGCCCATCTGTGAGAAGGGTTCTACCGGAGTTTCTGTCTGTGTGGGAGTTGTATCTCATTAGAGAATGTGGTGAGGATGGGAGAGAGAGAGTGAACAAGTGAATGCATGAGAGAATGGGGAGAGAAGGGGAAAGAGAGAGGAGATACAAAGTGCTTTTCAGTCACCAAAAATGTGTTTTCTGGGGCCAGAGCAATAGTACAGTGGGTATGGCAATTTTTCTTGCACATGGCCAACTGGGTTTGATCTTCAGTATCTCATCTGCCACCCCCCCCTCCCCAGCCTGTCAGGAGTGATTTCTGAGTGCTGCCAGATGTGGCCCCAAATGAAACAAACAGACAAAAAAAAAAAGGCATTTCTGACAACTCTTTCTTTTCTCCTATCATATAAATGAAGGTACTGGCTGATGCCATATAAATATTTTGATCCGAGGTGATGGTCAAATTTTAAGGAAAATAAACTTGTTTCCTCTTAGTGCCCCATGCAGAGCACTGGGGGAGGGTTTAGGGACATTATGTATGGGGAATTTGCCATACTGCTTCAGCTCCCATTCAGGACCTACTGCACCCCACCCTGAGCTCTCCCCTCCTCTTCACACTCCTATCTAGCTTGAGGGGGGGGGGGCAATGACCTTATTTGCTCCTGGACCCAGATCTCTCACCTGAATGCCAGCTGTAGGTGTGATTGAGAAGGTGAGGCCTCTTGGTAGAGGTAAGCCTGACTTCCTTTCAAGTTTGAATGAGGCCAGGCGACCTAGTCTCCAACATCTCGGTCCCCGACTTCATGGTCCACCAATGGCATTTCCTCTCCTTGACCAGTCTCAGCTTATCCAAACTCATTCTTCTTAAAGAGTCCAGACTTGCATGTGCTTCTTTTCTTCTGGATTTTGTAGTAATCTGCAAAATGGGATAACTATGTCTATCTAATGAAAGCCGTGGAAATTAAATATCTGTAGCTCTTTACAAACCTTGGCATACCAGATGACACCAATCAGGAAGCCAATGTTGGTCCCATCCCTCATTTATCCTTGAACAGTTGTCTCACTTGTCCCTCTTGAAGACAGGAAAGGGGTTGTGTGGTTGAAAAGGGCATCTGGGGCCGGGCGGTGGCGCTGGAGGTAAGGTGCCTGCCTTACCTGCGCTAGCCTAGGAGACGGACCGCGGTTCGATCCCCCGGCGTCCCATATGGTCCCCCAAGCCAGGAGCGACTTCTGAGCGCATAGCCAGGAGTAACCCCTGAGCGTTACCGGGTGTGGCCCAAAAACCAAAAAAAAAAAAAAATAAAAAAAAAAAAAAAAAAAAAAAAAAAAAAAAAAGGGCATCTGACTTCTGCAGAAGGGAGAATGATATGCAGAAGGTCTAGTTAGAAAATGCTAGTTTGTGGTAAATGGTGCAGAAACAGAGGAGCTCTTAGGAGGAGCCCTGCCTGAGGTGGGAGGAGGAGGTTGACTTTATTATTGTTTTCTTTTTTAAATTATTTTTTTGGGGATAAGCCACACCGGTTGTGCTCAAGAGTTACTTCTGGCTTTGTGCTCAAAAATAAATCCTGGCAGTGCCCAGGAGGACCATCTGGGATGCTAGGATTGAACCCAGGTAGGCCGTGTGCAAGGCAAATGCCCTCCCCGCTGTGCTATCGCTGGGGCCCCCCTGTTATTGCTTTCATTGATTGATTGAAAACGAGGGAAGGACAGCTTACATGTGAACCAAATGCAAACGATGCCCCGTAGGCTTCCAGTCACCTGCCCTCGCCCCTGGGCATCTTTGACGATGGATTTACTCTCTCTTGAGCTCACCCTGGGGAAAGCCCACTTCCCCAACCACACACCATGCATGCTCCATTTCCCTTGCACGCGCCTGTGAGCGGTGCCGTGCGCGCGTCACGCCTGCGTCTGTGTGTTGATGTATTTATTATGGCATGATGTCAGATTAGAAAAGATTTGGAGACGCCGCCTGGCAAACATCGCCCAAGTAGCGGGGAAACGCGAGGTTAATGCGAGATAGAGATGTGCGCGCTTAACGGGATATTGATTATATGTCAGGCGGCCCTGGAGGAGCGCATTTCGCTCTGTCTGCTTAAACGTTTTCAGATGAGCGCTTTGCAGGGGCCGATCTGCCCTGGGGAGGGGAGGGGAGGGGAGGAGGGAGACAGACACCCCCTTCTCTGGATCTCCCTTATCCTCCAGAGCCGCAACCCCCTCAAAGCTCTGTCTCTATTTTATTTTTAAATAATAGCTTTATTTAAGCACCACGATTGCAAACCTGTTTGTAGTTGGGTGGTGGGAAGGTTGCACTGGTAAAGGGGGTTGATCCATTTCCTCCTCCTCCTCTTCTTCTTCTTCTCCTCCTCCTTCTTCTTAATATCTTTATTTAAGCACCTTGATTACAGACATGATTGTAGTTGGGTTTCAGTCATATAGAGAACACCAGCCTTCACCAGTGCAACATTCCCATCAACAATGCCTTTTGGGCCACACCCGGTGATGCTCAGGGGTTACTCCTGGCTATGCGCTCAGAAATTGCTCCTGGCTTGGGTGACCATATGGAACACTGGGGGATCGAACCGTGGTCTGTCCTAGGTAGCCCATGCAAGGCAAAAGCCCTACCACGTACATCATCACCACTCCGGCCCCGGATGTTCTTTTTTTTTTTTTTTTTTAAATAACTAAACCCCAAATACAAAGCTCTGTCTCTAGACGAAAGGTCTAGGAGGGAGGTGGTGGTGGGAATCACTTTTTCTCTCCTTTTTTTTTTTTTTTTTGTTGTTCTGTAATTCAGGCCTCTGGGAAGACCTTTTCCCAGGTGAGAAAGTGATCTGGAATCCTACTTGTTCAGCTGAGGACCCCAAAGGTTTCAGAGGTGCAGTGAAAGGCTTTGCTATTGATTCAAAAAGCCTTCAAAGAAGGAGAAAATAGTTCTGCATCTCTCTCTGGCCCAGTCTGACCATGGGGCGCTGGGGTTGCCAGAAAAACAGAAGTTATGAGCTGGGTGAGGCCAACCCAAGAGCCAGGCCTGTGGGTGCTCTGTTCCCTGCCCTTTTCTGGGTGGCGCCCTTGAGGGAGCTGCTTTGCATCGCGCGTCTGTTGACTTTTCCATACTTTCTGTTGACTCAGCCCTGTGGAATCCTAAAGGACCCAGAAAAAACTCGTTCGATGTGTGTTTTTGAAGCACCCCGGATCGATGAGCAGATGGGTGGGTCTGATGTTTTCCCGCTGGAGCTCAGCAGGTGGAGAAAGCACTTAGAGACTCCGCATTAACTTCCCTGATGGTCGCTATCCATTAGAAGCAGGTCTGTGTGTCTATGTGTGTGTGTGCTCAAGCTCCGGGAAGTAGATGAGATGGCCTTTATTGATCAGAAGTGTGAATTCCGTTGCCTTCAGGCAACAGGAAACAGCCTTGTAGCAGCACAGATAAACAGACATGGCGCTGGTTTTATTTTGGGGACCATATTGGATGCCTGGGATTGAAACCAGGCCAGATGTATGCAATGCAGGTACCCTCCCATCATAAAGTAGAAGTAGTATAACTAGCTTCCGGGTCTTTATTATTTATTATTATTATTATTATTATTATTATTTTAAATCAATTTTCTTAACATCCAACTTCTGAGCCTCACCTGTGAACTCAGTATATTCAGAGATTCTGTTATAGCATGAAAGATTCATTGACATATCCTGCTAAGTTTAGCACAGTTCCAGGCACTAGACAAGGAGCTAAAAAAATAGTGAAGCAGAGTTTTTGTGACTGATTTGACCCTTAACTCATGGAGTTCTTAAGCCATTCTCTTTCTTTCATCTTTCATACACTGCTGTGAGCATCTTGGGACACTGTTCTGCATTTCTATCTGCAGCTGTGGCCTTTCTTCTGGTGCTTCTTATGTCTGTTGAGCCTTAATAATATCAGAGCAGTATTTTTCAACCACACTAGAAAATTTTAAAAACGTTTAACGATGTGCATATATATATGTATATATATGTATGTGTGGTGTGGTGTTGTGTGTGTGTGTGTGTGTTTGTTGGTTTTTGGGCCACACCCAATGACTCTCAGTGGTTACTCCTGGCTATGCACTCAGAAATCACCCCTGGCTTCGGGGATCTTATGGAATGCTAGGGGGGAACAAACCGCGGTCCGTCCTAGGCTAGCATGGGCAAGGCAGATGCCTTACCCCTTGCACCACTGCTCTGGCCCCTACTCTGTGCCTATATTGACTATATATGGTAATTCTCTTGAATAGGAATAAAATAAATACAAATAAATTATTTTATAATTACTTTATTATGAAATAATCTAATGATTGGTCCATTTGTGAGCCAAAGCTGCATGTTATGATAAGATTGGAATTTTTCCCACCACACACCAGACAATGTCTCAAGGCACACTAGTGTGCTGCGGCACAGTGGTTGAAAAATGCTGTACTAGATAGAGTTGTCTTGGTCCATTCATGGAGCCCCTTCCTTCCTTCTTCCCTCCCTTCCTCCCTCCCTCCCTCCCTCCCCCCTCCCTCCCTCCCCCCTCCCTCCCTCCCTCCCTCCCTCCCTTCCTTCCTTCCTTCCTTCCTTCCTTCCTTCCTTCCTTCCTTCCTTCCTTCCTTCCTTCCTTCCTTCCTTCATATTCTCTCTATATTTAATTTTTGAATTATTGTTTTTGTTTCCTTGAGATTGATGCCCATATATACCATTTCTTTTTTTCTCTGCTCTTTTGGGGTTTTCCCAAGTGCAACTCAGGGGACCTGGGTACTACTCGCAGCAATACTTGGCCAACCATGCTAGTGCCTCTTTGAGAGACTGAGGTATGCCTCTACTTTGGGATCATGACCTAGGAATTTTTGCAGTTCTCTGGGGTTTCCAAGGCCACACCTAGTGACATAAAGGGGGTCTGGAGGGCTAGTGCCAGTGATGCTTGGGGGGAATGTCTAGAACTGCGAATGAACCAAGGCCAAGTGTGCTAGGCATGTACCTCAACTCCTGTACTCTCTCCTGGTCTGAGGCCATTTCCTGTTGAGGTTGAACTATGGAAATATTTAATCTGGCGTTGAGGGAGCATGAGGCTGACCAACTAAGTTGCAAGATCTTTGTCACCTTTTCCTTTGGGGTTGGGGGTTGGGGTTATGGTAGGATCCTAGGCAGTGGCTCTATGAGCTGCTACCATCAATACTGTGCCAACTGACTGCCTGTTCAGTCAGTGCATGGCCTGAGAATGTAGTGCTAAAACCTGTATTTTTGGGGTGGGGGCAGAACGAAAGCACAATGAGTGGGTCATTTCCTTTGTATGCATCCAACCTGGGTTTAAACCCTGGCATCCCATATGGGATTGCAGAGTCAGGAGTAAGGCTTGAGTGCTGCTGGGTGTGGCCGCAAACCAAAACAAATAAAAGTGCTTTGTTTTTTAAAAGGATGAGTTTTGCCCTGTGTTTAAGAAATCCTGCCTGACTTTTGCAACGTGGAAGTGAATTTTAATGCCATCCCCAAGAAGAGATGGGGTTCTCGAGGAGACAGCCCTAACTTCAGAGGCTACCCTGACTTTTATCAACTTTCTCCAAATGTGGGTGTCCCCTCACTCTCCCAGATTCAGTCATTGTTTAGAAATGATTCAACTAAATTCAGGAAAATCTTCTCTGCATGTACAATTATTGTTTCACTCTGAAGTTGGTACTAGTCAGATGAGGTGAGTTTAAAGAGGCCCTGGACATGGGGGTATCCCCACCCTCACCCCCTAGAATTGGGATGTGTCTCCTTTCCAGCACATGTATACTGTTTCCAGTGAGGAATCTCTACTGAGTTTTTGTTGGCATTTTGTTATGGAATCAGTGACTTCTGAACCCTGGGCTTTAGTGTTTTTCCTCAGAGCTTGCTGGCCTGGTGCTCCCCTGGAGAAGCCAACATGGCCCCCACCCTTTCCCTTTTTTTGCGAACTTCATTCAGGTGAAGCCCAAAACTTTATGCATGACAAACACATTTTCATCAATTTGAGAAATCCCAGCTTTTTAGAGCAACTGTCCCAGGAGTCAGAGCCAAAGACTAGTCAAATTATTCTGTTGACAATGTTGTTCTTTCTCTTAATACATTTTCTAGTTCCATTATGGCAAGAATAATGATTCAAACTCCACCATTTAGTCAGTCAATCAAGTTGGCTCAGACCTGTGGACTGTTTGCTGCTTGAGTACAGAAGGTAGAGAGGGGCACATCTGAGAAAACTTGAGATTTGTTTTTCTAAATGAGTAGGTCTTCCCTATTAGACTTCGCTGTGACATTCTCAGGGCAGGAATGGTCTCAGTGGCCTGGTAGTTTTCAGCGTGTGCTTGGTAAATGGTTTTTGCATAAAGCAGGTTGTCCAGTTAGATAATTTCAGAGCAGGGCACGGCAAGCCCTTTTGACTCTAAGCAAAACAACTCTGCCTTAGCTGTCCAGAGAAAGCCCGCCCAAGGAAGGAGTAGATTTTCCTCTTCCCCAGTATCTGGGTGAAGAGTCCAGGTTGGCCCTGCTTTGATAGATAGTACAAAGGAACAATAGCTACCACCTCTGTTTAGGTGAGAGTTGAAACTCCTAATTAGGTTATCAGGCATCACTTTGCAGCAGAACAGAAGCTAAGGAGGTAATGGTTGTCTCCTGAGGTAGTTTGTAAAAAACCCCTTTGTTCCAACTAGGTTTTGCACTTCCTTCTGAGTGAATCCTGTGTGTCAGGCAGCAGGCCATGTGTGTCTCTATTTATATGCCCATACACAATTCCCCTCCTCTCCCGGAAATAAGTATGGTTGATTTACTTCCTGAAAAGAAATGTTTTAAATTTACATCAATGTATGATCAGTGAACGACCTGTATTCTCTTCTGAAGAATTTTACTGAGGGAATATGAAAAGGGAGAGTGAGAGAGATGAACATTCTCAAGAGAGAATGTGGGCTTCTGGAATGTAGAAAGAACCAAGGGTACCTCATAAAGTGAAAGAACAGAATTATATATTCCATGCTGAGGTGTGGGAGACCCCAGGTTGGAGATGTGCTAAATATCTCAGATGACTTTCTGCAGTGCCATCATTTCTCTCAAACCCCCAGATCATCACAAACAACTTGGAAGTTCTTCACTTCATTCCCCCCCCCATGTCAATATTCCCACCCATGTGCCCACCCTTCCACCCCAAGCCAATCCACCCAACCAACCTCCGTGCCAGCCCCCTCCCTCGTAAGCCTTTCTCTGTTGCCAGTGTCATAGTTCTCTGATTTCCTTAACATTAAGTAAAATTCTATTTAAAAATTTCTAGCTGCTTACGGCACATAATAATTAAGGGTTATTCCTGTCAGGAATAGGAACACCATATTAGAACAGTTGTTCTTCAGAGACTGCTAAAGAAGGAAAATCCTGTTTAGAAGGTTTGCCTCTGTGGTCTCTCTTCTTCTTTTTTTCTTTTGTAAATGGTAGTTACATAATGTCAGGTTTAATTGGCCAGGAGTAAGAAGGCTGGTTTATTTGCATCTGTGGTGTCTGTAGTACCTGAGGGCTGAGTGGTCAGTGACAAGGCCTGTAATTTGTCTGTGGGGGCTGCCACCCAGCAAGCACATCACCTGGCTCATGGTGGAGAGAAGGGCTCATTGTGCTCACTTCCTTTCCTTCAAGTGTGGGGGCTGGTCTGGCCCTGATGCTGAATCAACATGTGTGGCCTGACTTGAAAAAGAGTGATTCTGAGTGGCTCCAGCAGTCCAGCCTTTATCTGACAGGAGCCTCTTCAGCCAGTCCAGAGAGATGTCCTCTAAGAATTCGTTCCCTAGCAGGAGAAAACAGGTGGTGGCTTCAAGGCAACACAGGGCCTTCCTCTTACTGTGGCCTGTGTGCCAATGCAGAAGCAAATCCAGGGCACTCAGAAATGCCTCTAGTGTGCAAGGGGAATGGGTTATGTATGTGTGTGTCTTGCTGTGCCAAGAGAAACACTTAGGGGTAGCTCTATGGAGGAACATAAAGATGAAGAATGCTGGAAAACATTCAGATGAGGAGGAGGAGGTGAAGGGGCAGCCATAGGGCTGAGTGGGGGCCTTAGTGTCCTGAGAGAAACGCCCAAAGTTTCCTGGGCATGTTGCTCCTGGACAGGGAGGCTGGCACAACAACCCCAAGAGGCAGTAGGGTGACCATGAGCCTGGTTTTCAAAAGGAAAGAGTCTGGGTGGACTTTCTGCCCCCTTTGTATATGGTTCCACTTTCCTCATGCTGCATCCCGCTGAATTCAGATAACTCTGAATTGGAGGGCACTGGGGAAGCCTGGGTCAGTGTAACAAGTGGTCTCTGTTATCTTGAAGTTCATCAGAGCAGAAGCAGGAAAAGCTCTCCCGCCACACCCAGGCTCTAGGAAAACCTGCCCCAGATGCCAATGCCAGAAGCCCAAGGAGCTGAGCTGTGGGGGCCCTGGGAGTCCTAAGGAGGTCCTGAGGAGACCCTGGGCCTGTGGGACATGGATCTCTGTGAGTATGGGTCATGCAAGACAGGGTCGACTTTTTGCCCTAGCCTGGAGACATCCTTGGCTCATCTCTTTTATTACACATTTACTGAATAATCAAAAGAGAAGTAGGGTTTGAGAGAAGACGTGAGGAAAAATTAAATTCTTCTTGGAAGAGTATTCTATTATTTTAGGGAGAAAGGAAAGAGGGAATGTGTTTTTAAACACACACAACAACAACAACCAACAACGACCCCCCAAACAAAACAACTTAAACATACCCCTAGCCCAAAAAACATACCAGTGAGCTTTCTGAGCTCAGACAAGTATAACACACAGCATGGAAAAGGGGAAGTGAGTGATTATCAACAAGTGCTCACACAGAGAGAGGATCCAGAAAGCTTAGACCAAAGTGAACAATGGCTTGTAAGACATTCTACAGACGGAGGAGTCTTGTTTTATCTTAGTGAAGCAAGGTAGTTTTTTATTGAATAAAAGTTGGCAAATGGGTGTTCAGGAGAGAGCACAGGCTACTCCAGAGTGGAACTAAGCACGCAAAACAAAACAAAACAAAAAAACAAAAAACAGAGACAAGTGGGCCAGATACTTGTTCAAGGGGAGAACAAGGACTTGAAAAGCCAAATCCAAACAGATGAGTTCAATTTTGATTAATTAACTAACAAATTAATTAATTTATGGTTTTTGGGGTCACACCTGATGAAGCTCAGGAGTTATCTCTGGATCTCCACTCAGGAATTATTTCTGGATGAGCTTGGGGGACTTCCTAATGGGATGCCCAGAATTGAACTGGGTTGCGCAACCATTGGGTTCGGGTTGCATGCCAGGTAGGCAAATGCCCTACCCCTAGTTCTGTCTCTCTGGCTCTTGAAAGATGAGCTTTAACATTTTTTATCGGGCACTGGGAGATAGTACAAGGTGGGTGTGGCGCTTTGCTTTGGTTTAACCTCAGTTTAATCCCAAATCCATGTAGGGCAGATCTTGCGTGTTGCCAAGGGGAACTTATGATCACAGAGCCCAGGCGTAAACCCCCTGAGTACTCCAAGTTGTGGCCCACCCAACTCCTGCCCAAAAGTAAAAAATCAGAAGCACTTATATTGTGAAAAAACATGATGACCCATTTTTTTGTGAGGATGATAATTAAAGCATGACAGAGAAAGTGCTAATTATTCCTTCAGTTCCTATTACTTATCTTTCATCCTTCCAACCAGGGAAAGATTCACAAGACATTATTAAGAAACTAAAGCTAAAAGAGATGAGACATGAAATAAGATAAGAGACAAAATAAGATAAGAGCCATAAATTCTTTTATTAAAATTTTAATTTAATTTTAAGGTACTGTGGTCTATATTACTCTTAAAGGTAGGGTTTTATGTTTTTTTTAATTAATAATTTATTTAAGCACCATGATTAAAAACATGGTTTGTAGTTGGGTTTTAGTTATAAAAATGAATACCCCCCCTTTACCAGTGTAACATTCCCACCACCAATACCCCCTATCTTTCCTCCTTTCCCACTCCCTGTCTCAAAGACAGGCATTCTATTTCCTTTCACTCATTACCATTGTCATGATAGTTGTCGGTATAGTTATTTCCTCTAACTGAAATTACCACCTTGTGGGTAAGCTTCATATAGGCTGGCCCCCTCAGCCCACATCACTATTGCTTCTTTGTCTCTGGGTGTTATTACTATACTTCATTAATTTTCTTTCTTTTTTCTTTTTTTTCTTTTTTTTTTTTGGTTTTTGGGCCATACCTGGTGACACTCAGGGGTTACTCCTGGCTATGCACTCAGAAGTCGTTCCTGGCTTGGGGGACCATATGGGACGCCCGGGGGGATCGAACTGCTGGTGTCCTAGGCTATTGCTGGCAAGGCAGACACCTTACCTCTAGTGCCACCACACCAGCCCCCCATTTATTTTTCTTGAATCACACAGATGAGTGAGACTATTCTGTATCCTTCTCTCCGCCACCTTATTTCACTCAGCATAATAGTTTCTATGTTCATCCATGTCATGCTTAAACATTCCAGCATCACACCCTTCCACCAGTATATACTTCCCCTCCACCCATTGTCTTAGTATCCAGGCTCAGTTTCCCCAAATTCATTCTTCTTCTTCTTCTTCTTTTTTTTTTTTTTTGAGCCATATCCCATGATGCTCAGGGGTTTACTTCTGCTATACACACAGAAATCACTCCTGGCTTGGGGGACCATAATGGGACACCGGGTAGGGGGATCGAATTGAGGTCCATCCTGGGTCACGCCATGTGCAAGGCAAATACCTTTACCACTGTTGCTATTGCTCTGGCCCCATTTAGCTTCCCCCCAAATCTATTCCCCTGTGTTTATGTTTCTTCTGAAAACGAGTTCTAAGTTCCTGTTGCCTTTGAGTATTTGTTATTTCCTAACTATGTTTCCTAATATCCCACACATGAGATAGATATTCTGTATTTTTCTCTTTTCTTCTAACTTTACTCAGCATGATACTCTTCAAATTCATTCTCAGAGCAGCAAATTTCAAGCCATCTTTTAAAATGAAAATATAAGTAGTTTGGCTCACTAGGTCCAGACACATTACATCTTAGAGACCCAAGAATTGCCCCTGAGATATGTTTCTGGAAGATAACATGGTGTCATGGTGATTGCTAGCTAGTGAGAGAGGATAAGATGGGACCAAATCAGTCTGTGTTCAGCTGGTTCCTTCCCTCTGGGCCTCAGTTTTCCTTTGTGTGTAGGAAGATGTTGGGTCTTCTGACCTCTGCATGAGTGGCTGTGCCTCAGTTGATGAAAATAATAGTAGTTTTTTCTTTTTGAATTACTGTAAGAAACAAAAACCAGATCATCTGAGTTATTGACTCACAATCAGTTCCAGGTAAACCCTAGTCATTTTCATTATTGCCTCCCCCGCCCCCTCAGAAAGTACCTGCAGAAAAGAGCAGAGAACTTTTGGAGATGGGAAAATATTTCAAGTCTGAGAACAGGAAAGAGACAGATTGTCGAAATTGGAGCCTCATAAATTTGACATTCATTTCTGGCAAAATTTGACTGTGTATAAGAACAGAATGGGTTGGTGAGGACTTCAAAATAATAAGTCCTCACAGCTTCTGTATCCTGTTGTTGCCAGACTTGCTGTTCTAAAGACCACAACCTGGGGGGCTGGGAGGACCCTTTGTTACAGAAATACATGGTGTCACAGAAGTGGAGGCTGAAAGTTCCGAATCATGATGTCTGCTGGACTAGTTTCTCCTGGGAGCTGTGAGGGAAGAATTGATTGTGTCTCTCTCTCCATGGCTAGTTGACTTTTAACTTTCCTTTATGTGTCTCTCTGCATGCAAATCCTCCTTAAAAGGATGACAGGCTTACTGGGTTAGGACCTCCCCCAGTGACCTCACTAACTGGATTTCCTCTTACAAGGTCACACTTTTCAGGTCCTGAGGTGTTAGGACTTTAATAGATCTTTTTCTGAGGGTAGGGGACAGCCCATTAATGAAAAGCAAAGGCAAGAAAAATGAGCCTTATTGTTTGATAAGAGAAAAATCTACAGAGTGGTCAACTTGAAATTTTTTTAGCTCTATGCTCAGAAACCACTACTGGCAGGCTCGGAGGACCATATGGGATGCCAGGGTTTGAACCCAGATTGGCTATGTGCAAGTCAAATGCCTTACTCACTGTGCTATTGCCCTGATCCCCAATTTTGGATTTTTAAAAAGATAGTTAAGTGGTGTCAATTTTCATAAATGGAATCTATCCTCCTCACTTCAGGGAGTTTAACTTGCATTTGATAAACATGTTGTTCGCAGCTCCCATGTCTTCATTTGTCATGTATATTCTCAAGTTCACACTGGAGTTTTGGTGTCAGAACTTTCTTCTCTTCCACTGGGAATCTTGACTTGGTGACCTTCTAAGCAAAGTTAGCTTGTGAAACACTTATGAAAGTATTCTTTGATGGATTGTTTCTGCTCAGAGGAGAGTTGTATTAAAATATTTATGGAAAATGAATTTGAGTTTTACATAGAAAAGGCCAGAAGAAATATAGTTAAAAATTTTTATGGAAGGGGTCAGAGCAGTGGCACAGAGGGTAGGGCATTTGCCCTGTGCACATGGCTGACCTAGGATGGACTGCGGTTCAATTCCCTGGCATCCCATATAGTCCCCCAAGCCAGGAGCTATTTCTGAGCACAGACCCAGGAGTAACCCCTGAGTGTCACGAGTGTGGCCTCCCCAAAAATTATGGAAGATGACACATTTCCTACCACTTTATTTTTAAAAAGGGAAGAAAAAAAAATCTTGAATGTGACCCAGTTCAGGGAAAGGACTCTGATGTAGAGATGGATGATGGTTTTAATCTTACAAATTGGGAATTTTGTCTCAGTGTCAGAATTGACTTTATTATGAAATTTTCTCAGAGGACTGCATTCTTTTAAATATTCTCTTATGATAATGATTCTGGGCTGAAGTGATAGCACAGTGGTAGGGAGTTTGCCTTGCATAAGGCAAACCTGGGATGGACCCAGGCTCTCTCCCAACCATTCCATCTGGTGCCCCGAGCCTACCAGGAGCAATTTCTGAGAAAAGAGCAACTCTTGAATGCTACTGGATGTGACCCTTCCCCCAAAAGAATAATGATTCTTTTTATGATTTTATTCAGTCTATGAGGGATTTTTATTTGTTTTGGGACATGCTTGGTGGTGCTCAAGGGTTACACTTGGTTTTGCATGCAGGAATTATTCCTCTCTGAAATATTCTCTTAAGAATAATGATTCATTTTATGATTTTATCCAGTAATGAGGTTTTTTATTTTTTCTTTGTATTTAGGCTATATCTGTTGGTGCTCAGGGGGTTACTCTTGGCTTTGCACTCAACAATTATTCCCTGGTGATGCTCAGGGGACCACATGGGATACTGGAAATCAAAAACTGGGTTGGGCCATAGAGATAGCACAGTAGTAGGGTGTTTGCCTTTGCACGTAGGATGGTTCAAATCCCGCATCCCATATCATTCCTTGAGCCCGACCAGGATCAATTTCTGAGCACAGAGCCAGGAGTACCCCCTGAGCACCGCGGGTGTGACCCCAAAAACCAAAAACCAAAACCAAAACCAAACCAAACAAATAAAAACCTGAATTGGCAGCATGCAAGGCAATTGCCCTTCCCACTGTACTACTTCTATAGCCCCAATGAGGAATTTTTATCCTGGCTTTAAGCGCAGGGTGAGCAAACTGACTTCTTCTGAATAGAGTGTGGGTGCTTGATAAATCTGTTCTTAGATCCAGTTTGGTTTTAGGACACTTGATTCCTAGTGAGCCTGTTGGCTTGGGTAGACTGACTGACCAGATGCCCTGTGCCTTGTGAAAAACAGCTTTCTTTCCTCCACCCTTACTCCCAAATTGGAGAACAAACCAACATACTCCTCCTTTTCCTCTCAAAATCAGATCTTAATTATCAGTGCCTCCAAGCACTTGTGTTGTTTCTAATTTAAAATTGGTTTTGTGACGTATCATTCATGTGCAAGAAGCATTGAATTTTCAAGGGTTGGGTTTGAGCACAGTGTGTGTGTGTGTGTGTTTGAGAGAGAGACAGAGAAAGAGAGATTGGTCCTCACTGGTCACCACATGATTTTCATCAAGTCTAAGAGTTAGTTCCAATGTTTTTTTGTCAGTTTGTTTGCTTGGTTATTCATTTTCCACTTATCCGTGAATACATCAGTAACTGACTTCCACTTACTGACTTAATTTTTAGAAGAGGAGGCATACTCACTTAAAGTTCCATCTATTTTGTCTTACATACCAGATTCCATCTTGTTAAGTGGCAGAGTGGCATTCCACTGTGGATAGGAGTCAGTCTTCTGCAGATCATGTGACTTGTTCTTTTTTCTGCTTTGCTTTTTTGTTTTTGGGCCATACCTGCTGTCACCTAGGGGGTCTATTTTGAGCTCAATGCTCAGGGGTCATTTTTGGTGGTGCTCAGGGGACCATGCAGTGTTGTAATTGAACAATCATCTCCAGCATGCAAAGCATGTGCACAGTCTATTTAGCCATCTCTCTGGCCCCTCTATGTTCCTTTTTTTTCACAGGGCTTACATGCCTACTGACAAGAGGTTCTTTGGGGATTAAAAAAATAAAGGGCCAAGTTAATTCTCAGTGACAGTGGTGTCATTCCTCCTTCTCTCAGACCCCACCCCGAATTTATTTATAAATGGATTTTTACAATACTGTTTTGCTTTGTTTTTGGGCTACATCTGGTGGTGTTCAAGACTATCTTCTGACTCTACACTCAGGGATCACTCCTGGCTTGATAGGGGAACCATATGGGGGGCACTGGGTAACGAACCCGGATCAGTTGCATACAAGGCAAGTGCCCTCCCCAACTGTGCTATCACTCAACTGCCATTTTATAATATTTTTTAATGATAGTTTTAGGCATACTATATTCTGACCCACACGATAAGAGTGTCAGTTTCCCTCCACCAATGTTCCATGGTCCCCTCACATTCACTCCCAGCCCTTTCTTTCTGTTGGGCAGCTCAGTTTCTGGATGCCAATTCTCAGGTTTTGTTATCTTTGGATATTTGTTCATTTTCCCTTACTGAGTTTCTTTATGTCTCACACATAAGAGAGAACATTCTGTATTTGTCTCTCTCTTCTGATTGGCTTCACTCAACAGAATGTCCTCCATTTCCAGTCACATAGCTGCAAACTGCATGATTTCATCTTATAGCTGAGTAGTATTCTGGTGTGTGTATAGATCACAATTTCTTTTTCTTTTTTCTTTTGGGCCAATACCCAGCAGTGCGCAGGGGTTACTCCTGGTTCTGTGCTCAGAAGTTACTTCTGGCAGGTTCAGAGTACCATGTGGGATACCAGGGTCAAACCCAGGTCAGCTGCATGCAAGGCAAACAATCATACCTGCTGTGCTATCACTTCAGCCCAGATCATAATTTCTTAATCCATTCATCTTTCCTGGGTTGTTTCCAGATCTTGGCTATAGTGACTAGTGCTGAAATAAACACAAAATACTAATGTCTTTTCAAAATAGAGATTTTGGCTTTTGGAATAGGTGCCTAGAAGTGAATTTTGGAATCATATAGAAGCCCAATTCTTTTTTTTTTTTTTTTTTGGTGAGTTTCTTCATATTGATTCTTTTTGTTTGTACGATTTGAAGTGGCCCAGAAATTAATTCAGCCTGACTGTATGATGGGTATTTTTTTCACTTTCCATACCTGCCTCCAGTATTTTAAATACTGTTTTGTATCTGTTTTATCTGCTTTGTGTTTGTTGTATCATTTGACTTTTGAGAGCTAGCAAAGGCTGGTGGCCTAGGGCCCTTTCCATCTCTCTCTTCATCATGTGGGGGTGGGGGCTAGTCTCCTGCAAACAGACTTGCTTCTTAGAAGAAAAGAGAATGGGCCATTATAATAAAATTGGCCACCAGGTACCCCTTACCTAAAGAATTTTCTTTCTCTAAAGGGGCAATGTTTTGCTTTTCCAAAGGCTCTGCTTTTGTTTGAGCCTTCCTAATGCCACAGTTACTTGGGTGTTGAGTGTGAATTTTTAAAGCAGAAAATATTAGATTTTTAGGGGAACTATCCTCAGGAGTTCAAAAGGATCCAGAAGTCATACTACTTGAGATACATAATAGTGCTTAGCATGATAATTGGATGTTTGGGCCTGGCAAGGTAGGGGATGAGGGGGGAGGGCAGGGTCATGCCAACCTTAGGGACTTTGCATATTTATTTTAAGCCCTTTGAGCCAATCCCCTAGGCTCTTAAGTAGCCCTTTCGAGTGGACCCATTCTTAAAGTTATTGTAGATTATTCTTTGGGGGACCTAGTTTTCTTTGGGTGGGAGTGCATTTTGGGAATCATTTGGGAATCACATCTTTCATCTACTGGGCTATACTCATTGCCCTAAGAGTTAGATTTTGAGCAAGAGTTTGAAAGGGAAATTC